>NC_057797.1:453725548-453732293 GCF_018294505.1 Triticum aestivum
GGCTCCGGTCGCTGGAGCGGAAGAAGGCGGCGGCGGGGTCGGGCGCGGTGCGCCGCGGGAGGCAACGGGCCTCGGGGGCCCTCCCTGGGCCTCCCGGGCCGGCGATGTGGGGCGAGGCGGCGAGCGAGTGAGGAGGCAACACGTGGCGGCGGCAGGGTCAATCCGGACGTGTCCGTCGGTGGCAGACTTGTGCGGCGGCGCGCGATGACGAGTGGATCTAGGGTTTTCGGGGGGGAAGGAGAAGGAGATTTTCGGGGGATCTTTAAATAGGCATAGGAGGAGCTAGGAGAGTCCAAATGAGGTGCGGTTTTCGGCCACGTGATGGTGATCGAACGATCTAGATGATGGAGAGGATTTTGGTGGGTTTTAGGCCAAAATGGAGTGGTGTTGGGCTGCAACACAAATGAGGCCTTTTCGGTCCCTCGGTTAACCGTTGGAGTATCAAACGAAGTCCAAATGACACGAAACTTGACAGGTGGTCTACCGGTAGTAAACCAAGGCCGCTTGGCAAGTCTCGGTCCAATCCAGAAATGTTTAATCCCCACACATGAAAGAAAGCTAGAAATGGCCACCAGAGGAGAACGAAGCGCCGGAACGCAAAACGGATAACGGGGAAAATGCTCGAATGCATGAGATGAACACGTATGCAAATGCAATGCACATGATGACACGATATGAGCTGCATGACAACGATAACAACACACGGAGACAAAGACCCGAACCCGAGGAAATAAAATAACTTAAAGCCGGAAACGGCAAGAGTTGGAATACAAATTGGGAATGTTACATCCGGGGTGTTACAACACTCCACCACTACGAAAGGATCTCATCCCGAGATCTAGGACTGAAAGAACGCTGGATACTCAGAACGGAGGTGATCTTCGCGTTCCCAGGTAGCTTTACGGTTGGAATGGTGTGACCACTTGACTTTGAGAAATTTGATTGACTTGTTGCGAGTCTTGCGTTCAGTCTCTTCAAGAATAGCAACTGGGTGCTCACGATAAGAGAGATCTTCTTGGAGCTCAATGTCCTCCAAGTTGATGGTGCGGTCAGGAGTCTTGAAGCACTTTCGAAGCTGAGAGACATGGAACATGTCATGAACATTTGCAAAGTTTGAAGGAAGCTCAAGTTGATAGGTGAGATCGCCTCTCTTGCTGACAATCTTGAAAGGTCCCACGTATCTGGGGGCAAGCTTCCCTTTGATACCGAAGCGACGAGTACCTTTCATAGGAGAGACATAGAGGTAAACATGATCTCCGATCTCGAAAGCCAAATCACGGTGCTTACTATCATAGTAGCTCTTCTGGCGGGATTGGGCTGCTTTGAGGTTATCTCAAATGACTTTGCACATTTCCTCTGCCTCTGTGATTAAGTCATTACCCAAAAACTGACGTTCCCCGGTTTCAGACCAGTTGAGAGGGGTACGACACTTCCTGCCATACAGAATTTCAAATGGGGCCTTGGCCGAACTTGCTTGAACACTGTTGTTGTAGGAGAATTCAGCATAAGGAAGACAATCCTCCCACTTCATGCCAAAGGAGATCACACAAGCCCTGAGTATATCTTCAAGAATCTGGTTGACACGCTCGACTTGACCGCTAGTTTGAGGATGGAAAGCTGTGCTGAAGCGGATGTTGGTGCCCATGGCCTTTTGAAAAGAATCCCAAAACTTTGATGTGAAGATGCTGCCACGGTATGAAGAGATCACTTGTGGAATACCGTGCAGGGAGACAATCCGAGAGGTATAGAGTTCCGCTAATTGAGCTGTAGTGATTGACTCTTTGATAAGCAGAAAGTAAGCCACTTTAGTGAGTTTGTCGATGACAACGAATATAGCATCATTGCCACGCTTGGACTTTGGAAACTCAGTCACGAAGTCCATTTTAATGTGGTCAAACTTCCATTCTGGAATGGCAAGAGGTTGGAGGAGACCAGCTGGCCTCTGGTGTTCTGCCTTCACTCTTCTGCAGACATCACATTCATTCACGAATTGAGCAATCTCGCGCTTCATTCGAGTCCACCAATAAGCCTGTTTGAGGTCCTGATACATCTTCGTGCTCCCAGGGTGGATGGAGAGGAGAGAATTGTGAGACTCGTTCAAGATCACTTTACGGAGGTCACCTTTGGGTACAACAATACAATCCTCGAAGAAGAGAGTATCCTTGTCATCAAGGCGGTAGCACTTGTACTTGGGTTGACTCTTGGCAATCCCAATCTTCACCTTTTTCACCATAGCATCAAGAAGCTGAGCTTGGCGAATCTGGTCTTCCAAGGTAGGAGTGACTTGAAGGTTGGCGAGGAAACCTTGGGGAACAACTTGCCGGTTAAGTTTGCAGAAAGCTTCACAAAGCTCGGGTTGATAAGGCTTGAGAATCAGAGTGTTGCAATAAGCCTTTCTGCTCAATGCGTCAACAATCACATTGGCCTTGCCTGGAGTATACTCGATACTCAGATTATACTCTTGAATCATTTCGACCCATCGAGTTTGCCTGAGGTTAAGATTAGGCTGAGTGAAGATGTACTTGAGACTCTTGTGATCAGTGAAAATGTCCACTTTTCTTCCCAATAAGAGATGTCTCCAAGTCAAAAGAGCATGCACAACTGCCGCCAACTCGAGATCATGAGTGGGGTAGTTCTTCTCATTGGGCTTCAACTGGCGAGAGCTATAAGAAACAACTTTCTTCTCTTGCATCAATACTGTGCCAAGACTTTGGAGAGAGGCATCACAAAAGACCTCTTATGGCTTGGATTCATCAGGCGGAGTCAAAACTGGAGCAGTGATCAATTTCTCTTTCAAAGTGTTGAAAGCAATGTCACACTCCAGAGACCAAACGTACTTGACGTGCTTCTGGAGAAGATTAGAGAGAGGCTTCGCGATCTTAGAAAAGTTTTCAACGAATCTTCGGCAATAGCTTGCCAGACCGAGGAAGCTACGGAGTTGCTTCACGTTCTGAGGAGGTTCCCAATTCACAATTGCAGACACCTTCTCAGGATTCACGGCAATGCCCTTGGCAGAGATGATATGACCAAGATAAAGAACCTTATCGAGCCAAAATTCACACTTGGAGAACTTGGCGTAGAACTGATGTTCCCTCAGCTTATCGAGTACCAAACGCAAGTGCTTGGCATGATCTTCCTTGTTCTTCGAGAAAACCAGAATGTCATCGAGATAGACCAAAACGAAGTCATTGGTGTAGGCGTTGAAGATGAAGTTCATCATGTGAGAGAATGTCGGAGGAGCGTTGACGAGGCCAAAAGACATGACAGTGTATTCATATGAGCCATAGCTTGTCCTGAAGGCCGTCTTGGGAATATCTTGCTCACGGATTCGGACCTGATGATAACCCATACGGAGATCAATGTAACGCCCTCGATGCGGCTATAGCTCCCACGTGTCGAGGCACGACTTAGTGACATAACCGCATTGAAAGCAATGTCGCAAGTTAGGGAATCATCACAACATCCCATGTAATGTATAATAAAAGGGGGAGATACATAGTTGGCTTACACTCGCCACGTCACATCAGAGTACATAAATAACATCCATCATTCAATCACTCATGGCCCGACTACGGCGCCAAACTAGAAAAGAACCCAACATGCGACATGGCCCCGAATCAAACCCCAACTAGGCACCACTACTGATCCTCAGGAAAAGTCACGTAGTAACGCCGAGAGTCTTCGTCGAACTCCCACTTGAGCTCGTACTCATCACCTGGAGCGGAATCACCTGGACCTGCATCTGGAGTTATAGTATCTGTGAGCCACAGGGACTCAGAAATCTCGCACCCTCGCGATCAATACTATTTAAGCTTATAGGAAGGGTAAGGCAAATATATATGTGGAGCTGCAGCAAGCGACTAGCATATATAGTGGCTATCTTATTCGCAAAAGAGAGCGAGAAGAGGAGGCAAAGCACGAGCGAGGAACTAAAGAGCAACATGCGCAAACATTTCTCCAACACCGTGTCCACTTCCCGGACTCCGCCGAGAAGAGGCCATCACGGTAACAAATTCAGTGGATTCATTTTAATTAATTAAGGTTCAAGTTATCTACAACCGGACATTAACAAACTCCCATCTGCCCATAACCGTGGGCACAGCTTTCGAAAGTTCAATCCCTGCAGGGGAGTCCCAACTTAGCCCATGACAAGCTCTCACGGTCAACGAAGGAGTAGACCTCCACCCGAGACACACCGATCAGACTCGGTAACCCGGTACAACAAGACAATTCGATAGGTTAAAACAAGACCAGCAACACCGCCTGAATGTGCCGACAAATCTCGATAGGAGCTGCACATATCTCGTTCTCAGGGCACACTCAGATGAGACTAGCTACGAGTAAAACCAACCCTCAAGTTTCCCCGAGGTGGCCCCGCAGGCAGCTCAGTTCGGACCAACACTCAGACGGAGCACTGGCCCGGAGGGGGGGGGGTTAAAATAAGATGACCCTTGGGCTCCAGTAACCCAAGGGAAAAAGAGGCTAGGTGGCGAATGGTAAAACCAAGGTTGGGCATTGCTGGAAAAGCTTTAAACAAGGCGAACTATCAAGGGGTTCCCATTATAACCCAACCGCGTAAGGAACGCAAAATCCGGGAACATAACACCGATATGACGGAAACTAGGGCGGCAAGAGTGGAACAAAACACTAGGCGAGAGGCCGAGCCTTCCACCCTTTACCAAGTATATAGATGCATTAAGATAACATAGTAATATAATAATATCCCAACAAGTAAATAAATTTTCCAACAAGGAACGACTCCAATCTTCACCTGCAAACTAGCAACGCTATAAGAGGGGCCGAGCAAAGCGGTAACATAGCCAATCACCGGTTTGCTAGGACATGGTGGGTTAGAGGTTCAACATGGCAATTGGGAGGCTGACAAGCAAAAGGTAGGCATCGTAGAAATGGCATAGCAAAAGAGCAAGAAAACTAGCATAGCAAAGATAGTAGTGATTTCGAGGGTATGATCATCTTGCCTGCACAGTTGTCAGAGTTGACTGGATCCTCAAAAGCAAACTCAACGGGCTCCTCGTTAGCGAACTCGTCTGTCGTCTCTACCCAAACAAGACAAACAAGCAACAAGGATACAATCAACCACGGGCAAGCTCAAACAATAAGATGCAAAGATGGTATGCTATGCGGGATGCGATGCGGGATGCAAAATGCAAGATATGACAGGAAATGCATGAACCTGGCCTCAACTTGGAAAACCAAGTGTGCCACTGGAAAGGTGGGATGAAATCGCTTGAAAACGATATAAAGAACGCCGGAATCGGAGTTACGGTTTGGAAATGGCAAGCGTTTCAAAAATGACACCGGTCTGCGATTTACAGCAAGTAGGCATATAAACGCAACGAAACGAACATGCTACAGCCACCAAACATGACAACAAAATACATGGCAGGGATGCACACAAGATGCTTAACAAAAGACTAGCACTGAGCCACGGCCAATTCATCCATTAAGAGGTTCAAACAAGCATGGCAAAAACGCAAATGCAAACAGATTCCAGACTTAGTGAAATTAACACTTGTCTGAAATTTCAGATCACGAAGCCCTCTTCGGAGCAGCAAAACAACATGATACATGACCTGATTATAACAAATAAGAGCATGGCATGGATCTACTCAACAAGCTTAACAAAAGACCCAAAGTGACCTGGGGCCAAAAGGGTTCACAAAATATACTAACAAGCACACAAACATAGCTAAAACACAATCAGTTTTCAGACTTAGTGAAAACTGAGACATGCTGAAATATAACTCACGAAGGCATGTAAACGAGCTCGATGCACTCACCACGGTGCAATTCATGGCAAGTAAATCATACATCCATTAAGAAGGCACAAAATTCTAGCTAGACATGGGAAGAACAATGGCATAGCATGCACGGATCAACTACAATAGCATCGGCAAAATCGCAAACGAGTTGACGATCTGCCCAGATTCACAACGAAGCAAAAGTAGAGCTCGATTGACTCAAGATAGGGTGCTACATAATTGCAAACAAAGCCATGGATGGATAGAGCATAACAAGATTAACAAAACTCCCTTACTGATCATCCTCAAAAGGGGCACGGATCACTAGGAAACAAGCTGAACATATGGCATCATAAACTAAATAATCCCAGACTTAGTGAAAACTACTGTCCCTGAAAACAGATTTACCGGGTGCCTCACTTTGCAAGCTTGCACAAGTCACCACACACATCCTAAAAATGCATGGGTTGCACCTCTGGAAAGATAACAAGATGCTTAACAAAATATATGAAGGACTCACAGGCATAGCATGCACACAATAATCATGGCAAAATGACAAAAGTCTAAGATGAACTAGCAGATCTGACAATTAAATCACGAAGCCTCCTTCTAGCAGCATTTCGGGCATCAAGATGAGCTCAAATGAAAATGATGCAATGGAATGAAATGATGGACTCGTCGAGATGAACATTTTGATATACTATATGTCCAAAATGGAGCTACGGATGCGGAGATATCACCGGTCAAAGTATGCGCGAAGAATTAGGGTTCTAGGATAAAAAGTCAACCGAGGAGATATTTTCGGATCTCAGATCCAGATCGCACGGGAACCGAGGATGGTCGGGGAAGCTCGCCGGAGTTGAAGAAGTTCGTCGGAGTTCGTCGGAGAGGTAGATCTGACCACTCCCGGCCGGATCCGGCGGCGGGGGCGGCGGCAGCGGCCTGCGAGGGACGCGGCGAAGCCGGCCGGCTCGGGGCGGCGT
>NC_057797.1:453732706-453742099 GCF_018294505.1 Triticum aestivum
GCGGCTGGCTGGGCGCGGCGGCGGACGCGTCCGGCCGGGGGCGGACGTGTCCGTCGGTGGCGGGATGCGTTTTCTTTAGGGGGTAGGGTTTCGGGGAGAGAGAGATCCGAAAACGAAGGGAGGTGTATTTATAGGCATAGGGGGAGCTAGGAGAGCCCAAATGAGGTGCGGTTTTCGGCCACGCGATCGTGATCGAACTCTCTAGGACATGGAGCAGAGTTTGGTGGGTTTTGGGCCAAATTGGAGGGGTGTTGGGCTGCAACACACACGAGGCCTTTTCAGTCCCTCGGTTAACCGTTGGAGTATCAAACGAAGTCCAAATGACACGAAACTTGACAGGCGGTCTACCGGTAGTAAACCAAGGCCGCTTGGCAAGTCTCGTTCCAATCCGGAAATGTTTAATCCCCACACACAAAAGAAAGCTAGAAAAGACCACCGGAGGAGAACGGAGCGCCGGAATGCAAAACGGACAACGAGGAAAAAGCTCAAATGCATGAGACGAACACGTATGCAAATGCAATGCACATGATGACATGATATGAGATGCAAGACAATGAAAAACAACACATGGAGACAAAGACCCGAACCCGAGAAATAAATATAACTTAACGCCGGAAACGGCAAGAGTTGGAGTACAAATTGGGAAAGTTACATCCGGGGTGTTACAACACTCCACCACTACGAAAGGATCTCGTCCCGAGATCTAGGACTGAAAGAACTCCGGGTACTCAGAACGGAGGTGATCCTCGCGTTCCCAGGTAGCTTGACGGTCGGAATGGTGTGACCACTTGACTTTGAGAAATTTGATTGACTTGTTGCGAGTCTTGCGTTCAGTCTCTTCAAGAATAGCAACTGGGTGCTCACGATAAGAGAGATCTTCTTGGAGCTCAATGTCCTGGAAGTTGACGGTGCGGTCAGGAGTCTTGAAGCACTTTCGAAGCTGAGAGACATGGAACACGTCATGAACATTTGCAAAGTTTGAAGGAAGCTCGAGTTGATAGGCGAGGTCACCTCTCTTGTTGACAATCTTGAAAGGTCCCACGTATCTAGGGGCAAGCTTCCCTTTGATACCGAAGCGACGAGTACCTTTCATAGGGGAGACACGGAGGTAAACATGATCTTCGATCTCGAAAGCCAAATCACGGTGCTTACTATCATAGTAGCTCCTCTGGCGGGATTGGGCTGCTTTGAGGTTATCACGAATGACTTTGCACATTTCTTCTGCTTCTGTGATTAAGTCATTACCCAAAAGCTGACGTTCACCGGTTTCAGACCAGTTGAGAGGGGTACGGCACTTCCTGCCATATAGAATTTCAAAAGGGGCCTTGCCCGAACTTGCTTGAAAACTGTTGTTATAGGAGAATTCAGCATAAGGAAGACAATCCTCCCATTTCATGCCGAAGGAGATCACACAAGCCCTGAGCATATCTCCAAGAATCTGGTTGACACGCTCAACTTGACCGCTTGTTTGAGGATGGAAAGCAGTGCTGAAGCGGATGTTGGTGCCCATGGCCTTCTGGAAAGAATCCCAAAACTTCGAGGTGAAGATGCTGCCACGGTCTGAAGAGATCTCTTGAGGAATACCGTGCAGAGAGACAATGCGAGAGGTATAGAGTTTCGCCAATTGAGCTGCAGTGATCGACTCTTTGATAGGCAGATAGTGAGCCACTTTGGTGAGCTTGTCGATGACAACGAATATAGCATCATTGCCACGCTTGGACTTTGGAAACCCAGTCACGAAGTCCATCTCAATGTGGTCAAACTTCCATTCTGGAATGGCAAGAGGTTGGAGGAGACCTGTTGGCCTTTGGTGTTCTGCCTTCACTCTTCTGCAGACATCACATTCATTCACGAATTGAGCGATCTCGCGCTTCATTCGAGTCCACCAATAAGCTTGCTTGAGGTCCTGATACATCTTCGTGCTCCCAGGGTGGATGGAGAGGAGGGAATTGTGAGCCTCATTCATGATCACTTTACGAAGGTCACCTTTGGGTACAACGATACGATCCTCGAAGAAGAGAGTGTCCTTGTCATCAAGGCGGTAGCACTTGTACTTGGACTGGCTCTTGGCAATCCCAATCTTCACCTTTTTCACCATAGCATCAAGAAGCTGGGCTTGGCGAATCAGGTCTTCTAAGGTAGGAGAGACTTGAAGGTTGGCGAGGAAACCTTGAGGAACAACTTGCAGATTCAGTTTGCGGAAAGCTTCACAAAGCTCGGGTTGATAAGGCTTAAGAATCAGACTGTTGCAGTAAGCCTTCCTGCTCAAAGCATCAGCAATCACATTGGCCTTGCCTGGAGTATACTCAATACTCAGATTATACTCTTGAATCATTTCGACCCAACGAGTTTGCCTGAGGTTGAGATTAGGCTGAGTGAAGATGTACTTGAGACTCTTGTGATCAGTGAAAATGTCCACTTTTCTTCCCAATAGAAGATGTCTCCAAGTCAAAAGAGCATGCACAACTGCCGCCAACTCGAGATCATGAGTGGGGTAGTTCTTCTCATTAGGCTTCAACTGGCGACATGTATAAGCAACAACTTTCTTCTCTTGCATTAAAACTGCACCGAGACCTTGGAGAGAGGCATCACAAAAGACCTCGTACGGTTTGGATTCATCAGGTGGAGTCAGAACTGGAGCGGTGATCAATTTCTCTTTCAAAGTCTTGAAAGCAATATCACACTCCGGAGACCAAACGTACTTGACGTGCTTCTGGAGAAGATTTGAGAGAGGCTTCGCGATCTTAGAAAAGTTTTCAACGAATCTTCGGCAATAGCTTGCGAGACCGAGAAAACTGGGGAGTTGCTTCATGTTCTGAGGAGGTTCCCAATTCACAATTGCAGACACCTTCTCAGGATTCACGGCAATGCCCTTGGCAGAGATGATATGACCAAGATAAAGAACCTCATCGAGCCAAAATTCACACTTAGAGAACTTAGCATAGAACTGATGTTCTCTGAGCTTATCAAGCACCAAACGCAAGTGTTTGGCATGATCTTCCTTGTTCTTGGAGAAAACCAGAATGTCGTCGAGATAGACCAAAACGAAGTCATTGGTGTAGGCGTTGAAGATGAAGTTCATCATGCGAGAGAACGTCGAAGGAGCGTTGGCGAGGCCAAAAGACATGACAGTGTATTCATATGAACCAAAGCTTGTTCTGAATGCTGTCTTGGGAATATCTTCTTCACGAATGCGATTCTGGTGATAACCCATACGGAGATCAATCTTGGAGAATACTTGGGCACCTTTGAGTTGTTTGAACAGCTCGTTGATGTTGGGAAGTGGGTATTTGTTCTTGATGGTCTTCTTGTTCACTGGACGGTAATCAACACAAAGTCGGTCCGTTCCATCCTTCTTCTTCACAAAAAGAACACCACAACCCCACGGAGAAGAACTAGGCCAGATAAGACCCATTCTTTCTTGCACATCGAGTTGCTTCTTCAGCTCCTTCAACTCTTCAGGTCCGAGCTTGTAAGGACGTTTGCACACAGGTTCCGTGCCAGGCTCAAGTTCAATAACGAATTCAACTGGCCGGTGCGGAGGCATTCCTGGGAGCTCTTCTGGAAAGACGTCTTGATATTCGCAAATGACTGGAATTTGCGAAATAGCGTCCAATTCACCTTCTCATTGAGAGAAAACAGACGGATGGAATTATCCCGAGCGGCAAAGACAATTACATCCTCAGACGAATGAGTCAATTGAATCTGCCTGGCTGCACAATCAAGCTGAGCCTTGTGCTTAGAAAGCCAATCCATCTCGAGAATAAGATCAATGTCCGAGTTACCAAGAACCATTGGAGAAGCCAGAAACTTGAAATCACCCATCAAGATAGAAATATCCGGAACCATCAAACTAAAACTCAGACGCTTAGCTGGAGAGACGACTTGCATAGCTCTAGGTAAAGCCTTAGTACTAAAATTGTTCTCCGATGCGAATGGAAATGACATGAAGGAATGCGATGCACTAGAGTCAAAAAGAACTTTTGCGGTAATATCATTAACAGGAAGGTTACCCATGATCACATCTGACTAGTCCTCTGCCTGAGCTGCATTCATCAAATTGACCTTAGCATGCTTGGGGTTATGCTTGACCACAGCTGTACTTGTCGATCTGACAGGAGGAGGAGGAGGAAGACACCTCTGGTTGAGACACTTGTTGGCATAGTGGCCCTTCTGTTGGCACTTGTTGCACGTGACCTCTGAAAGCGGACGGTGATACAGAGCACTCGATCTTGGAGCTTGAGACGAAGCCTTGTTCTGAAAGCCAGGGTTGGGTGGGTGGGAAGAATCACTGCCACCTTTGCTCTTCTGCTGATATGGCTGACGGAACGGAGGAGGAGGAAGCCAAAACTTCTGCTGCTTGGCCACTTGAGTAGAGGAAGAAGGAGTAGCATCTCTGACTCGCTTCCTGGAAGCATCACACCTCAACTGAGCAGCCTCTTGCTTCAGTGCCATGTTGTAGAACTCATCGTACCTCAAGGGATCAAAGAGAACAAGAGCGAGCTGAATTTCTTCTCTGAGACCACCCCTGAACTGGTATATCATGCTCTTCTCATCAGGCATGTCCTGCTTGGCAAAGCGGGCAAGCTTCTGGAACAACTTGTTGTAGTCATAGACAGACAAAGAGCCTTGCTTCAGATTGCGGAATTCCTCACGCTTGCTTTCAACCACGCTCTGGGGAATATGATGAGCTCGGAAATCTCGACGGAAATCATCCCAAGTGATAACACGTCCACCTCTGGAATCCTTGTACTGCTGGAACCATTCTGTAGCTTGATCTTTGAGTTGGAAGGAAGCGAACTTGACAAAGTCCTCAGGCCTGACGTTACTGCACTCGAAATGCTTACACAGATCCACAAGCCAATCGTCAGCATTGCTTGCCTCAACACAATTGCTGAAAGTCTTTGGCCCGTTAGCAAGGAACTGGTTGAGTGTAGCAAAGTGACTCTGATTGCTGCCTTGATTTCCTTGACTGCCTTGATTGCGCTCTTGAAGAATTTGCATGATCAGCTGTGTGTTTGCATTGGTTGCGGCCATCACAGCTTGCCATGCTTCCGGAGGAGGTGGAGGTGGTGGCAGATCAGGATTCGGAGTCGTGCGTGTTGGAGGAGCCATCCTGAAGAGGTTGACCACCATTAGAACATTGACAGGTAATTATTGAAGCTGAATCCAACGGAATGAAAATTGCAACATATAGTCTTCACATCCGAACAAAATGAACGAATGCATTCCTCTTGAAATGGTCACATATCCATAAATTGAGAAGCCACGTAGAATTAAGGTAGAGAAATAAATCAACAAGGTACGGATCAAGAACGAATAATCGGTAAGAAATCCCAATCTCAAACCAATATCCGTTGAAGAAAAAACTAGAGCTACTAGAATTCCCACCTATGAAACTCCCGAACCTTTCCGGTTATGCAATCAGGTGTTGGGGATACAGGGGAAGCATAATATCTCACCCAAACTAGCAAATCCTACATCCAGCTGTATCCATCCTTCAACACATAACCAAGAAAACTTCGGAAACCATCTACCTCAACCTTCGAAAAGCATCCGTTATACAAGTTATGGCGATACTCCCGAACTCCCGCCCTAGTACTGGGTGGCGTCGAGGTTATCTCACCAACGAACTCATAATAGAGATTTTCGATGTCGGCGAATATAACTCAAGTATTCCAGAATTGCAACGATAAAATTATGATGACAACACCTCAGATCTCAACTCCCCGGGACACTTCCACTAAACCCCTGACAGGAGGCACCAAGACAATGTTCTCATCATAAGCCATCGGAACGATTCCAAGATACTCGCGTGATCCTAAATTTTTTTTTGTGAAATTTGAGAAGAGAAGAGTCAAAACTCTACGTCAGGATGCCTTACCAGAGCGATGAGGAGACTGGGAAGTAAAAAGAATTCCTAAGCTCTCCGATATATAATTCCTAAATGACTCAAAACATTTTTCTAGACACAACTCAGCTACTAAAAACGATCAAGTAATGGGGCTCCTAAGGTCGGGGAAGGCTCTGATTACCAACTTGTAACGCCCTCGATGCGGCTATAGCTCCCACGTGTCGAGGCACGACTTAGAGACATAACCGCATTGAAAGCAATGTCGCAAGTTAGGCAATCATCACAACATCCCATGTAATGTATAATAAAAGGGGGAGATACATAGTTGGCTTACACTCGCCACGTCACATCAGAGTACATAAATAACATCCATCATTCAATCACTCATGGCCCGACTACGGCGCCAAACTAGAAAAGAACCCAACATGTGACAAGGCCCCGAATCAAACCCCAACTAGGCACCACTACTGATCCTTAGGAAAAGACACGTAGTAACGCCGAGAGTCTTCGTCGAACTCCCACTTGAGCTCGTACTCGTCACCTGGAGCGGAATCACCTGGACCTGCATCTGGAGTTATAGTATCTGTGAGCCACAGGGACTCAGCAATCTCGCACCCTCGCGATCAATACTATTTAAGCTTATAGGAAGGGTAAGGCAAATATATATGTGGAGCTGCAGCAAGCGACTAGCATATATAGTGGCTATCTTATTCGCAAAAGAGAGCGAG
The DNA here is from genome assembly GCF_018294505.1 of Triticum aestivum. Lineage (NCBI taxonomy): Eukaryota > Viridiplantae > Streptophyta > Magnoliopsida > Poales > Poaceae > Triticum > Triticum aestivum. Next base: position 453,739,289 of record NC_057797.1, read on the forward strand.
AAGAGGAGGCAAAGCACGAGCGAGGAACTAAAGAGCAACATGCGCAAACATTTCTCCAACACCGTGTCCACTTCCCAGACTCCGCCGAGAAGAGGCCATCATGGTAACAAACTCAGTGGATTCATTTTAATTAATTAAGGTTCAAGTTATCTACAACCGGACATTAACAAATTCCCATCTGCCCATAACCGCGGGCACGGCTTTCGAAAGTTCAATCCCTGCAGGGGAGTCACAACTTAGCCCATGACAAGCTCTCACGGTCAACGAAGGAGTAGACCTCCACCCGAGACACACCGATCAGACTCGGTAACCCGGTACAACAAGACAATTCGACAGGTTAAAACAAGACCAGCAACACCGCCTGAATGTGCCGACAAATTCCGATAGGAGCTGCACATATCTCGTTCTCAGGGCACACTCAGATGAGACTAGCTACGAGTAAAACCAACCCTCAAGTTTCCCCGAGGTGGCCCCGCAGGCAGCTCAGTTCGGACCAACACTCAGAGGGAGCACTGGCCCGGGGGGTTTAAAATAAGATGACCCTTGGGCTCCGGTAACCCAAGGGAAAAAGAGGCTAGGTGGCGAATGGTAAAACCAAGGTTGGGCATTGCTAGAAAAGCTTTAAACAAGGCGAACTATCAAGGGGTTCCCATTATAACCCAACCGCGTAAGGAACGCAAAATCCGGGAACATAACACCGATATGACGGAAACTAGGGCGGCAAGAGTGGAACAAAACACTAGGCGAGAGGCCGAGCCTTCCACCCTTTACCAAGTATATAGATGCATTAATATAACATAGTAATATAATAATATCCCAACAAGTAAATAAATTTTCCAACAAGGAACGGCTCCAATCTTCACCTGCAACTAGCAACGCTATAAGAGGGGCTGAGCAAAGCGGTAACATAGCCAATCAATGGTTTGCTAGGACATGGTGGGTTAGAGGTTCAACATGGCAATTGGGAGGCTGACAAGCAAAAGGTAGGCATCATAGCAATGGCATAGCAAAAGAGCGAGCAAACTACCATAGCAAAGATAGTAGTGACTTCGAGGGTATGATCATCTTGCCTGCACAGTTATCAGAGTTGACTGGATCCTCAAAAGCAAACTCAACGGGCTCCTCGTTAGCGAACTCGTCTCCCGGCTCTACCCAAACAAGACAAACAAGCAACAAGGATACAATCAACCACGGGCAAGCTCAAACAATAAGATGCAAAGATGGTATGCTATGCGGGATGCGATGCGGGATGCAAAATGCAAGATATGACAGGAAATGCATGAACCTGGCCTCAACTTGGAAAACCAAGTGTGCCACTAGAAAGATGGGATGAAATCGCTTGAAAACGATATAAAGAACGCCGGAATCGGAGTTACGGTTTGGAAATGGCAAGCGTTTCAAAAATGACACCGGTCTGCGATTTACAGCAAGTAGGCATATAAACGCAACGAAACGAACATGCTACAGCCACCAAACATGACAACAAAATACATGGCAGGGATGCACACAAGATGCTTAACAAAAGACTAGCACTGAGCCACGGCCAATTCATCCATTAAGAGGTTCAAACAAGCATGGCAAAAACGCAAATGCAAAACAGATTCCAGACTTAGTGAAATTAACACTTGTCTGAAATTTCTGATCACGAAGCCCTCTTCGGAGCAGCAAAACAACATGATACATGACCTGATTATAACAAAGAAGAGCATGGCATGGATCTACTCAACAAGCTTAACAAAAGACCCAGAGTGACCTGGGGCCAAAAGGGTTCACAAAATATACTAACAAGCACACGAACATAGCTAAAACACAATCAGTTTTCAGACTTAGTGAAAACTGAGACATGCTGAAATATAACTCACGAAGGCATGTAAACGAGCTCGATGCACTCACCACGGTGCAATTCATGGCATGGCAAGCATACATCCATTAAGAAGGCACAAAATGCTAGCTAGACATGGCAAGAACAATGGCATAGCATGCACGGTTCAACTACAATAGCATTGGCAAAATCGCAAACGAGTTGACGATCTGCCCAGATTCACAACGAAGCAAAAGTAGAGCTCGATTAACTCAAGCTAGGCTGCTCCATAATTGCAAACAAAGACATGGATGGATAGAGCATAACAAGATTAACAAAACTCCCTTACTGATCATCCTCAAAAGGGGCACGTATCACTAGGAAACAAGCTGAACATATGGCATCATGAAGTAAATAATCCCAGACTTAGTGAAAACTACTGTCCCTGAAAACAGATTTACCGGGTGCCTCACTTTGCAAGCTTGCACAAGTCACCACACACATCCTAAAAATGCATGGGTTGCACCTCTGGAAAGATAACAAGATGCTTAACAAAACATATGAAGGACTCATAGGCATAGCATGCACACAATAATCATGGCAAAATGACAAAAGTCTAAGATGAACTAGCAGATCAGACAATTAACTCACGAAGCCTCCTTCTAGCAGCATTTCAGGCATCAAGATGAGCTCAAATGAAAATGATGCAATGGAATGAAATGATGTACTCGTCGAGACGAACATTTTGATATACTATATGTCCAAAACGGAGCTACGGATGCAAAGATATCACCGGTCAAAGTATGCACGAAGAATTAGGGTTCGGGGATAAAAAGTCAACCGAGGAGATATTTTCGGATCTCAGATCCAGATCGCACGGGAACCGAGGATGGTCGGGGAAGCTCGCCGGAGTTGAAGAAGTTCGCCGGAGTTCGTTGGAGAGGTAGATCCGACCACTCCCGGCCGGATCCGGCGGCGGGGGCGGCGGCAGCGGCCGGCGAGGGACGCGG
>NC_057797.1:453742787-453749659 GCF_018294505.1 Triticum aestivum
GCGGGCCACGTGGCGGGATGCGGCTGGCTGGGCGCGGCGGCGGACGCGTCCGGCCGGGGGCGGACGTGTCCGTCGGTGGCGGGATGCGTTTTTTAGGGGGGTAGGGTTTCGGGGAGAGAAAGATCCGAAAACGAAGGGGGTGTATTTATAGGCATAGGGGGAGCTAGGAGAGTCCAAATGAGGTGCGGTTTTCGGCCGCGCGATCGTGATCGAACGCTCTACGACATGGAGCAGAGTTTGGTGGGTTTTGGGCCAAATTGGAGGGGTGTTGGCCTGCAACACACGCAGGCCTTTTCGGTCCCTCGGTTAACCGTTGGAGTATCAAACGAAGTCCAAATGACATGAAACTTGGCAGGCGGTCTACCGGTAGTAAACCAAGGCCGCTTGGCAAGTCTTGTTCCAATCCGGAAATGTTTAATCCCCACACACGAAAGAAAGCTAGAAAAGACCACCGGAGGAGAACGGAGCGCCGGAATGCAAAACGGACAACGGGGAAAAAGCTCAAATGCATGAGACGAACACGTATGCAAATGCAATGCATATGATGACATGATATGAGATGCAAGACAATGAAAAACAACACACGGAGACAAAGACCCGAACCCGAGAAATAAATATAACTTAACGCCGGAAACGGCAAGAGTTGGAGTACAAATTGGGAAAGTTACATCTGGGGTGTTACAATCAAGCTTGGAGAATACTTGGGCACCTTTGAGTTGTTCGAACAGCTTGTTGATATTGGGAAGTGGATATTTGTTCTTGATGGTCTTCTTGTTCAATGGACGGTAATCAACATAGAGTCGGTCCGTTCCATCCTTCTTCTTCACAAAAAGAACACCACAACCCCACGGAGAAGAACTAGGTCGGATGAGACCCATTTTCTCTTGAATATCGAGTTGCTTCTTCAGCTCCTTCAACTCTTCAGGTCCGAGCTTGTAAGGACGTTTGCACACAGGTTCCGTGCCAGCTCAAGATCAATAACGAATTCAACTGGCCGGTGCGGAGGCATTCCTGGAAGCTCTTCTGGAAAGACGTCTTGATATTCGCAAACAACTGGAATTTGCGAGATAGCATCCAGTTCACCCTTCTCATTGAGAGAAAACAGACGGATAGTATCATCATGAGAGGCAAAGACAATTACATCCTCAGACGAATGAGTCAATTGAATCCGCCTGGCTGCACAATCAAGTTGAGCCTTGTGCTTAGAAAGCCAATCCATTCCGAGAATAAGATCAATATCCGAGTCACCAAGAACATTTGGAGAGGACAAGAACTTATAGTCACCCAAAGTGATTGTAACATTCAGAATGGATACTCGAGATGTCATTTGACGGGCCGGAGAGACAATAGCCAACGGTTTCGACAACACTTGAGTAACAAAATCATGCTTAGATGCAAAAGCTCTCGAGATGAAACAATGCGATGCACCAGTGTCAAAAAGAACTTTTGCAGGAATATCGTTAACTGGAAGGTTAGCCATGATGACATCTGATGAATCCTCTGCCCGAGCTGCATTCACCATATTGACCTTGGCGTACTTGGGGTTATGCTTGACCACAACTGTACTTGCCGATCTCATAGGAGGAGGAGGAGGAAGACGCCTCTGGTTGAAACACTTGTTGGCATAGTGACCCTTCTGTTGGCACTTGTTGCACGTGACCTCTGAAAGCGGACGGTGATACGGAGCACTCGATCTTGGAGCTTGAGACAAAGTCTTGTTCTGAAAGCCAGGGTTGGGTGGGTGGGAAGATCCACTGCCACCTTTGCTCTTCTGCTGATACGGCTGACGAAACGGAGGAGGAGGAAGCCAATACTTCTGCTGCTTGGCCACTTGAGTAGAGGAAGAAGGAGTAACATCTCTGACTCGCTTCTTGGAAGCATCACACCTCAGTTGAGCAGCCTCTTGCTTCAATGCCATGTTGTAGAACTCATCATATCTCAAGGGCTCAAAGAGAACAAGAGCTAGCTGAATTTCTTCTCTGAGACCACCCCTGAACTGATATATCATGCTCTTCTCATCAGGGACGTCCTGCTTGGCAAAGCGGGTGAGCTTCTGAAACAACTTGTTGTAGTCATAGACAGACAAAGAGCCTTGCTTCAGGTTGCAGAATTCCTCACGCTTGCCTTCAACCACGCTTTGAGGGATATGATGAGCTCGGAAATCTTGACGGAATTCATCCCAAGTGATAACACGTCCACCTCTAGAATCCTTGTACTGCTGGAACCATTCTGCAGCTTGATCTTTGAGTTGGAAGGAAGCAAACTTAACAAAGTCCTCAGGCCTGACGTTACTGCACTCTAAATGCTTGCACAGATCCACAAGCCAATCGTCAGCATCGGTTGCCTCAACACAATTGCTGAAAGTCTTTGGCCCGTTAGCAAGGAACTGGTTGAGTGTAGCAAAATGATTCTGATTGTTGCCTTGGTTCCCTTGGTTGCCTTGATTGCGCTCTTGAAGAATTTGCATGATCAACTATGTGTTTGCATTGGTTGCGGCCATCACAGCTTGCCATGCCTCCGGAGGAGGTGGAGGTGGTGGCGGATCAGGATTCGGAGTCGTGCACGTTGGAGGAGCCATCCTGAAGAGGTTGACATCCATTAGCACATTGATAGACAAATATTGAAGCTGAATCCAACGGAATGAAAATTGCAATGTATAGTCTTCACATCCAAACAAAAATGAACGAATGCATTTCTCTTGAAATGGTCACATATCCATAAATTGAGAAGCCACTTAGAATTAAGGTAGATAAATAAATCAACAAGGTACGGATTAAGAACGAATAATCGGTAAGAAATCCCAATCTCAAGCCAACTATCCGTGGAAGAAGAACTAGAGCTACGAGAATTCCCACCTATGAAACTCCCGAACCGTTCCGGTTATGCAATCAGGTGTAGGGGATACAGGGGAAGCATAATATCTCACCCAAATCTAGCAAATCCTACATCCAGCTGTATCCATCCTTCAACACATAACCAAGAAAAACTTCGGAAACCATCTACCTCAACCTTCGAAAAGCATCTGTTATACAAGTTATGGCGATACTCCCAAACTCCCGCCCCAGTACTGGGTGGCGTCGAGGTTATCTCACCAACGAACTGCATAAAAGAGATCTTCGATGTCGGCCTACTAAACTCAGGTATTCCAGAACTGCAACGATAAAATTATGACGACAACACCTCAGAGCTCAACTCCCCGGACACTTCCACAAAACCCCTGACAGGAGGCACCAAGACAATGTTTTCATCATAAAACCATCGGAACGATTCCAAGATACCCGCGTGATCCTAAAACTTTTTTTAGTGAAATTTGAGAAGAGAAGAGTCAAAACTCTATGTCAGGATGCCTTACCAGAGCGATGAGGAGATTGGGAAGTAAAAAGAATTCCTAAACTCTCCGATATATAATTCCTAAATGACTCAAAACATTTTTCTAGACACAACTCGGCCGCTAAAAACGATCAAGCAATGGGGCTCCTAAGGTCGGGGAAGGCTCTGATTACCAACTTATAACACCCTCGATGCGACTATATCTCCCACGTGTCGAGGCACGACTTAGAGGCATAATCGCATTGAAGGCATATGTCGCAAGTTAGGCAATCTTCACAACATCCCATGTAATATGATAATAAAAGGGGAGATAACATAGTTGGCTTACACTCGCCACGTCAATCAAGTACATAAATAACATTACATCAACCAAACACTCATGGCCCGACTACGGCGCCAAAATAAAAGATAACCCAACATGCGACACGGTCCCGATCACCCCCAACTGGGCACCACTACTGATCATCAGGAAAGGAAACATAGTAACATTGAGAATCCTCGTCTAACTCCCACTTGAGCTCGAGCGCGTCACTCGGAGCAGAATCATCAGGCCCTGCATCTGGTGTAATAGTAATCTGTGAGCCACAGGGACTCAGCAATCTCGCACCCTCGCGATCAAGACTATTTAAGCTTACAGGTAAGGCAAGGTAAATATGAGTGGAGCTGCAGCAAGCGACTAGCAAATATGGTGGCTATCCTGTTCGCAAAGAGAGCGAGAAGAGGAGGCAAAGCGCGAGCGGGAAACTAGAGAGCAACCTGCGCAAGAATTACTCCAACACCGTGTCCACTTCCCGGGCTCCACCGAGAAGAGGCCATCACGGTAACACACTCAATTGATTCATTTTAATTAAGTTAAGGTTCAAGTTATCTACAACCGGACATTAACAAATTCCCATCTGCTCATAACCGCGGGCACGGCTTACGAAAGTGCAAATCCCTGCAGGGGAGTCCCAACTTAGCCCATGACAAGCTCTCACGGTCAACGAAGGAATAGACCTCCTCCCAAGATGTTCTGATCAGACTCGGTATCTCGGTTCTTGAAGACACTTCGACAGGTTAAAACAAGACCAGCAACACCGCCCGAATGTGCCGACAAATCCCGATAGGAGCTGCACATATCTCTTTCTCAGGGCACAATCGGACAAGCAATCTGTACAACTAAAACCAGCCCTCAAGTTTCCTCGAGGTGGCGCTGCAAGGGGCTCTAGGTTGGACCAACACTCAGAGGAGCACTGGCCCGGGGGGGTTTAAAATAAGATGACCCTCGAGCTCCGGAAACCCAAGGGAAAAGAGGCTAGGTGGAAAAAGGTAAAACCAAGGTTGGGCATTGTTGGAAAAGCTTTAATCAAGGCGAACTATCAAGGGGTTCCCATTATAACCCAACCGCGTAAGGAATGCAAAAATCCGGGAACATAACACCGATATGACGGAAAACTAAGGCGGCAAGAGTGGAACAAAACACTAGGCGAAGGCCGAGCCTTCCACCCTTTACCAAGTATATAGATGCATTAAGATAACAAGATAATATAATGATATCCCAACAAGTAAATATTGTTCCAGCGAGGAACGGCCTTCCATCTTCACCTGCAACTAGCAACGCTATAAGAGGGGCTGAGCAAAGCGGTAACATAGCCAATCAACGGTTTGCTAGGACAAGGTGGGTTAGAGGTTTGACATGGAAATTTGGGAGGCTTGAAAGCAAGTGGTAGGCATCGTAGCATTGGCATAGCAAAAGAGCGAGCATCTAGCAAAGCAAAGATAGTAGTTATTTTGAGGGTATGATCATCTTGCCTGCAAAGTTGTAAGAGTTGACTGGATCCTCGAAAGCAAACTCAACGGGCTCCTCGTTAGCGAACTCGTCTCCCGGCTCTACCCAAACAAGACAAACAAGCAACAAGGACACAATCAACCACGTGCAAGCTCGAACAAAATCATGCAAAGATGATATGCTATGCGGGATGCGATGTGGGATGCATATGCAAGATCTGACAAGGAATGCATGAACATCGCCTCAACTTGGGAATCCAAGTGTGCCACTGGAAAGATGAGATGAAATCGCTTGAAAATGATATAAAGAACACCGGAATCGGAGTTACGGTTAGGAAATGGCAAGCGATTCAAATATGACAACGGTCTGCGATTTACAACAAGTAGCCATCTAAATGCAACGAGATGAACATGCTACAGCACCCAAAATGACAACAAAATACATGGCAGGGATGCATTCAAGATGCTTAACAAAAGTCTAGCACTGAGCTACGGCCAATTCATCCATTAACAGGTTCAAACAAGCATGTCAAAAATGCATATGGCAGACATATCTTAGACTTAGTGAAATTAACACTTGTCTGGAATTTCAGATCAGGTAGCACTCTTCGGAGCAACAAAACTATATGCTACAGGACCTGAACATGGCAAAGTAAAATATGGCATGGAGCTACTCAAAGAGCTTAACAAAAGTCCCTTAGTGACCTTGAGCCAAAAGGGATCAGAAAAAACAATTGCAAGCATGTGAACATGGCAAAAACATAATCAGTTCTCAGACTTACTAAAAACTGGAGCATGCTGAAAATAGATATCAGGTAGGCATGTTCACGAGCTCGATGCACTCACTACGGAGCAAGTCATGACCAACTAAGCATACACCAATCAGGAATACACAGAATGAAAGCTAGACATGGCAAGAACAATAGCATAGCATGCACGGATCAACTACAACATCATCGGCAAAATCGCTAACAAGTAGACAATCTGCCCAGATTCACAAAGTAGCAAAAGTAGAGCTCGATTGGCTCAAACTAGGGTGCTACATAATTGCAAACAAAGACATGGATGGATAGAGCACTACAAGATTAACAAAACATCCTTACCGATCATCCTCAAAACAAGCACGGATCACTAGGAAACAACAAGAACATATGGCCATATGAAATAAATAGGTCAAAGACTTAGTGGAAATGCTAAGTCCCTGAAATCAGCGTTACGAAGTGCACCACTTTGCAAGCTTGTGCTAGTCACCACACACATCACAAAAATACATGGGTTGCACCTCTGGAAAGATGGAAAAACCCTTAACAAAACACATGTAGAGCTCATGGGCATATCATGCACACAATAAACATGGCAAAAATGACAAATATCTAAATGGAGTAGCAGATCTGGCAATAATCTCAAGTAGCCCTCTTCTAATAGCATTTCGGGCATCAAGATGAACTCAAATGAAAATGATGCAATGGAATGAAACGATGCACTCTCTGAGATGATCATTTTGATATGCTATATGCCAAAAACGGAGCTACGGATGCGGAGATACAATGCTATGAACAGGAGCACATGGATCTGGGATTTTAGGGACTTAGAAGAAAAAAAACAACCCCGAGATAAAAGTCAACAGTGCACGGAAGCCGAGGCGGTGGCGGATCTCACCGGAACCGGGCGGGACTTCGCCGGAGAGGGGGCGGTCGGGGCCGGCGCGGCGTTTGGCGGCGACGGACGAGGGCGGCGGTGTCGCGGCGCACTCCGGGCAGCGAGGCGCGGCTCCG
>NC_057797.1:453749953-453783609 GCF_018294505.1 Triticum aestivum
CATAGGAGGAGCTAGGATAGTCCAAATGAGGTGCGGTTTTCGGCCACGCGATCATGATTGAACGCTCTAGATGATGGAGAGGGTTTTGGTGGGTTTTGGGCCAAAATGGAGGGGTGTTCAGCTGCAACACACACGAGGCCTTTTCGGTCCCTCGGTTAACCGTTGGAGTATCAAACAAAGTCCAAATGGTACGAAACTTGACAGGCGGTCTACTTGTAGTAAACCAAGGCCGCTTGGCAAGTCTCGGTCCAATCCGGAAATGTTTAATCCCCACACACCAAAGAAAGCTAGAAATGGCCACCGGAGGAGAACGAAGCGCCGGAATGCAAAACGGATAACGGGGAAAATGCTCGAATGCATGAGATGAACACGTATGCAAATGCAATGCACATGATGACACGATATGAGCTGCATGACAATGATAACAACACACGGAGACAAAGACCCGAAACCGAGAAAATAAAATAACTTAAAGCCGGAGACAGCAAGAGTTGGAATACAAATTGGGAAAGTTACATCCGGGGTGTTACAGTTAGTCCCAAAAATAATATAAAAAGGTATATTAAAGCCCATTAAACATCAAAAATAGGTAATATAATAGCATGGAACAATCCAAAATAATAGATACATTGGAGACATATCAAGTTGCTGAACCACGTGCCGGATTGGGGCGGCAACTGGCTCCGTCGGGCCAAGCGAGGTTGATGAAGCACCGAGCGGCCTCGCCCGTATCCGGAGGGCTCGGTGGGCTACCCAGCCGGGTAGTATGCCGGAGAGTGGCTCCTCGGAAGCCATCGAAAGAATGGAGAAAATGGTGGAGGAGGAGATGGGAGCGGCGGAGGGGTGCGATTCTTGTCCGCTGTCTGTCTGGCCTCGTTTAAATAGAGGGCGGACGGTAGGAGCTTGGCTGGCGTATCGCCTAGTTTAAACTGAGGGTGGATGGGAGGAGCTCGGCCGGTGTTGCGTTTAATTCTGGCCCGCTCATGAATGGACATGTGGCCGAAGTAGGTTTCTCGGTTTGCATGCGGGTTTAACGGACGAGTTTGATGGAGGCGAGGAGGCGTGTTCAGCCGTTGCGTGCAGCGGGCGGCGCAGTACTATTCGATTTGACAACAGACAGTGCAGTTCCTGATACGTATTTAATGCAGACGAGGGAGGGGTAGCGGTTCCCGAAATGTTTAACGGCCAGTGATGCATCCTCCTTCAATTAGCATCGTGCATGCATGAGGGAAGTAATGGGAGGAGATCCAGGAAAAGAGGATGCACAATGTGAATGCAACGCAGTTTGCACTCATATAAAGGTGCCCCTCCATTCCAATGCATCTACCACATCGTACGCACCTAAGCATTTGCCTAAGCACCTGCACTAAGCGCAAAAGTGCTCACTCTAGACCCATGGCGGCGATGCACGCGGGCGGCAAGTGGCTGTGCCAACTGTTCCACGACACCGGCTTGCGGCATGGCACCAAGGATCGTCTCCAGATGGTGTTCATGACCGTCTGGTGGATGGCCGCTGTCGACGCCAACTACGACTCTCAGTTGGACCAGATGATCGTTGCCACCACCAACAAGTTCATCGTCCTCAAGAAAGCTCAGGGACGACATCGCCGTACTCCTCCAGCCCGCGCGCCCGGGCTCCTCATTGCCTTTCACCCTAATCTCCCTCCATGACCGCAACCTCTTTCAAGCACTTGTGTTCCTGCGACTGCCCACCGACGCCACGAAGAATGCCCACCTGGAGGTCGCGCTCGCCGCGAGGCACCTCGCCCTGCAAGAATTCGTTGACATACACATCCACATGTACCAGCAAATCGTGTACGTAGGTATCTACAAGGCCATTGAGGATGCTACGACGTTGGACTTCCTCAACCGGCTGGAAGCCTTGGATGCCTTTGCTGAGAAGCACCTTGACCTCACCACAAAGGCCGCCACCCCTTAGCTGCCGGTTGGTGGCCCGGCGCACTAAGTTGAGGAGGAGGAGGTTGTACGTTGATGGATACATCTTCTTCTTGCCTCCTGTAACCACCACTGCGATCGCATCATCGTGGCCTTAATTCTTATTATGCTATTGCATTCTTGTTCCAGTCAATACCGACATGTGCGATCCCTTTGCTTAATTATATGCATCATTGTAACTAGTACTCCATCCGTCAATTTAGAAATTGTGCTTACCTTTTCCATCAACTTCGTGCAATGCACGGGCATCTTGCTAGAAACACTAGAACATGTCAGACCGCATGTGACCAAACCGACGATGCGCCAACCTAGCTACTACGTACCCTGCTTATCTGGCGGAAATAGCCCCGCCCTAGCATTTCCAACCATTATTTCTATCTATTGATTGTGCCAAGCAGCAGAACCAAATGTTACAATTTATACATTTTTCTCTGCTCCTACTCCTATAGAAGACTCAGTTGGTGATAGTGATGTGTCTGCCATCCGTCGTTTCTGACCATTAGATCTGCATCTAATGGATGTGAGGTAAGTTGTGGCATTTTTGCAACAATAGCCCACTTCTCTGCTCCAATTTGTAGAAAACCCCTTATTATCTTGAAAGCAACCACATCCCTCCCTCACCTCATCAAAACAGCCTGAGAAATATATTTTGAGTGAAAAGTAATATATTAGGAGTATATCAAAACAAGAGTGATTTCTTTCAAGTTTGTGAACAAGTACTACTATTCTACTACTTTGGATCCGTCGCAACGCACGGGCACATTGCCAGTAAAAGGAAAAGGCCTGCCGCGTTCGCATCGCACCCCAACATGGATGGGAATCGGGAGTAGTCCACGGCCCGTCTGACACGCTACATAGCTAGGGTAGGCGTGTTGCCTAGCATTTTCACTTTCATGTGGGACCGTCATTGAGCAAACCGACCATTGACAAACAGCACCCTGCCCGTCGCCGGGTTGGAAAACAGAAACGAGGGGAAGATCTAGCTGTAGCACAGAAGCCAAGAAATTTGGTGTCTGATGGGGCTCGTTGATAGAGTGTTATTTATTCATAACTAGCAAGATGCCCATGTGTTGCACGGAAAATCAAGATGCATTTGTATGAGTAGTTTATGTTGTGGGAGAAAAGGATGAACAAGAGAAGGCCTTATTTGCAAATGTGGAGAGGGGTGTGGGCATATTTTTGCAAAATTGCCATAGTTTCCTTCCTATCCATCAGATATAAATCAGGCGGCTTATATTGCAGGATGGCAGGCACACCATCATCACCAGCTCTATTTTTATAAGAGTATAGATACATATATAGATATAGATATAGATATAGATATAGAGAGTAGAGATTTGGTTACCAAATCTCATGCGTGCAATACACGTGTAGCTTACTAGTTGGTTACCAAATCTCATCCGGGTTTGGCATGAGCTCGTACTGTGGGAGCACCACAAGGCCTGTCGCAGGAGTTACCATTTTCCTCTCAGGGCCCACGGGACCGAGCTTCAGTGGCTTAGTGCACCGGCCTATGAGTCAATGACATGTGGACCTTAAATGCAACTGGCCCACATGTCATTCTCATGGTGGTGGCGTGGTTCGTGACTCACTCGTTCGAGATGAACCCGCCGGTGGTGGCGTGGCCGCGGCGATGGTGCCACAGCTGGGCGTCGAGGTGTTACGAGGCGTAGATGGCCACACCGGCAGGTACTACCTGTAGTACAAAAGTACTCCAGCTGAAGGATTGATGCTCGGGACGAAATGTGTCATAGCCACTAGATGAAAATTCGATGATGCGGGAGTATGGATCAGAGCAGGCAAACCACGTCCAATCGGGTGTGGCTGTGGTAGAAAGTTGATGGTCGCAATAGTTCAGCTGGCTTGCATGTCATGCACACAAAGGCAGAGGAGCGGTGGGGTCGAGAGGGATGAGGCGCACGCCGGGGGACATCGTGCCATGGGTTCGAGCGGCATCATGGGAATCACGTGTGGGTGTGGCAGTGGTAGAAACAAGAAACGTGATGGTCTTCGTGGTTCAACTTCCATGGACAAGCTGTCATGTCTGCTGACACATGCATTGCATACCGCTCACTGCAAGGAGCAGTAGTAGAGAAAACTTGTTCCAAAGATACCGTTTTCCCGATAGAATTCTCGAGATATCATTAGTTTTTACACATGGGATTACTCCTGCAAGGGTCAATCACAACAGGTGTTTTGTAAAAAAATGCATCTTGATGTTCCCTGCAATGCACGGGCATCTTGCTAGTTATAGCAGAAGGCCACACGGGCATCTTGCCGCAGGGTGTGCCACCGACCCAAACTCAATTTTCTTTTCAGACGATTAGGTGCACCGGATGTCGTGCCATGCTACAAAATGTAAAAAAAAATAGCTCCGTTTTTTTAAAACCTGTTATCTTCAAACCATCAAAACAACCCGAGGAATATATTTTGAGTGAAGCATGATTTACTTCTACTGATATATGTATATCAAAACTAGAGTGTTTATATTTCAAGCCCGCGAACAAGTATTATTCTACTACTTTGGATCCATTGCAATGCACGGGCCAGCACATTGGTAGTAGTAGTCTCTATCTCTATCTCTACTCTACTCTTAAAAAAACAGAGTTGTTGATGGTGGTGAGCCTGCCATCCTGCAGTATAGGCCGTCTGATTTATATCTGACGGATAGGAAGAAAACTATGGCAATTTTGCAATAAAATACCCACACCCCTCTTATACTAGCAAGATGCCCATGCGTTGCACAGAACATCAAGATCTTGTGGGAGAAAAGGATGGACGAAGGAAGTCCTTATCTACAAATGTGGAGAGGAGTGCGGGTAAATTGTCATAGTTTCCTTCCTATCCATTAGATATAGATCGGACGTCCCATATTGCAGGATGGCAGGCACACCATCATCACCAACTCTGCTTTTTTATAGGACGTCCGATTTATATCTGATGGATAGGAAGAAAACTATGGCAATTTTGCAAAAAGAAACCTACACCCCTCTCCACATTTGCAAATAAGGCCTTTCCTCATTCATCCTTTTCTCTCACAAGATAAACTACTCATACAAATGCATCTTGATGTTCTGTGCAATGCAGGAGGATGTTTCCTTGGGGGTATCTCCAGCGTGGCGTGGCCATAGTTGCAAGTCGACGCCCCTTGAGATGCCGACGTTGAGGGGCACTCGGATTTTGTCCGATGAGCAGGTAAGATGAGTTTGATCACGTAGTAAATGCATTCTAAAGACTATTTCCATGTCCATTTCCTAATTCTCCCCCTGCCCACTGTTTCACAGGTTAGGCTCGGTGCGAGTGGAGATTTGCTTGCATATGTACGGGAGGGTACCAACATCAATTTGCACAACATTTACAACGGTGACACCGTTCCCGTAGAACCTTTGTCCAACATTGGGATCAACCATGCAATGGGCCACCGCCTGAATTGCTACGATGGAACCGCATTGAGATTGAGGAAGATAGCATGAACCTTGCACATGGCGGTCAAAGGTGGACCGTGCTATCTGTGGACAATTTGTTGCCCTACGAGTACGAAGACGTTGTGCTCCTTTATAACCGCATATTCACGGTGACAAACCAGGGGACTTGTTTCGTATGGGACTCATCCATCGGTATACTCCCTCTCTCCCAGTTTGTTTGTTTTGAATTTTTTCATTTTATAAGTTTCAAATTCAAATTTAGAGCTCCCCATCACACGTTGAGATTACAATGTCCATTAAATCATTGCATGCATGTATAGTAAAGAAACAAATCTCGAGTTTGCCACGAGTTCCTGGCGCAGGAGTTACATTTACCTCTCGGGGCCCTCGGGTCTGAGCTTCAGCGCCTTACGGCACCTGCCTTTGAGTCAATAACATGTGGACCCGATAGGTGGCTAGTCCACATGTAATGCTCCCGATGGCAGAGGGGCAGTGGGGCCGAGAGGGGTGAGCCGAAGGTCGGGGGACGTATGGTGTCATGGGCTAGCTGTGGTAGAAACTTGATGCTCGCTGCATTTCAGTTGGCCCACATGCCATGCACACAAAGCCAGAGGGGCGGTGCGGCTGAGAGGGGTGAGGCGCACGTCGAGGGACGTGGTGCCGTGGGTTGGAGCGACGTCGTGGGAATCGCAAGTGGCAGTGGATGAAACGTGATGGTTGATACGTCTCTAACATATCTATAATTTTTAATTATTCCATGCTATTATATTATCTGTTTTGGATGTTTAATGGGCTTTATTATGCACTTTTATATTATTTTGGGACTAACCTATTAACCGAACCCAATGCAACTTGTTGTTTTTTTTGCCTATTTCAGTGTTTCACAGAAAAGGAATATCAAACGGAATCCAAATGGAATGAAACTTTTGCGAGGATCGTTTTTGGAACAAACGTGATCCAGGAGACTAGGAGTGGACGTCAAGGAAGCAGCAAGGTGACCACGAGGTAGGAGGGCACGCCCAGGGGGGCCAGGCGCGCCCCCACCCTCGTGGGCCCCTCACAGTTCCACCGACCTACTTCTTTCGCCTATATATACCCATATACTCTGAAAACATCCAGGAGCACCACGAAACCCTATTTCCACCGCAGCAACCTTCTGTACCCGTGAGATCCCATCTTGGGGCCTTTTCCGGCGCTCCGCCAGAGGGGGAATCAACCACGAAGGGCTTCTACATCAACACCATAGCCTCTCCGGTGATGTGTGAGTAGTTTACCATAGACCTTCGGATCCATAGTTATTAGCTAGATGGCTTGTTCTCTCTCTTTGGATCTCAATACAAAGTTCTCCTCGATTCTCTTGGAGATCTATTCGATATAATTCTTTTTGCGGTGTGTTTGTTGAGATCCGATGAATTGTGGGTTTATGATCAAGATTATCTATGAACAATATTTGGTTCTTATCTAAATTCTTATATGCATGATTTAAATATCTTTGCAAGTCTCTTCGAATTATCAGTTTGGTTTGGCCTACTAGATTGATCTTTCTTCCAATGGGAGAAGTGCTAAACTTTGGGTTCAATCTTGTGATGTCGTTTCCTAGTGACAGCAGGGGCAGCAAGGCACATATTGTATTGTTGCCATCGAGGATAAAAATATGGGGTTTATATCATATTGCTTGAGTGTATCCTTCTACATGCCTAATGTGTTACTCTGTTCTTATGAACTTAATACTGTAGATGCATGCTGGATAGCGGTCGATGTGTGGAGTAGTAGTAGTAGATGCAAAATCGTTTCGGTCTACTTGTCATGGACGTGATGCCTATATACATGATCATTCCTAGATATTCTCATAACTATTCGCTTTTCTATCAATTGCTCGACAGTAATTTGTTTACCCACCGTAGATTATGCTATCTTGAGAGAAGCCACTAGTGAAACCTATGGCCCCCGGGTCTATTCTCCATTGTATTATTTTCCCGTCAACTAGTTATTTCTGTCACTGTTTATCTTGCAATCTTTACTTTTCAATCTATACAACAAAAATACCAAAAACATTTATCTTATTATCTTTATCAGATCTCAGTTTTGCAAGTGGTCGTGAAGGGACCGACAACCCCTTTATCGCGTTGGTTGCAAGGTTCTTGATTGTTTGTGCAGGTACGAGGGACTTGCGTATAGTCTCCTACTGGATTGATACCTTGGTTCTCAAAAACTGAGGGAAATACTTACGCTACTTTGCTGCATCACCCTTTACTTTTCAAGGGAAAACCAACGCATGCTCAAGAGGTAGCAAGAAGGATTTCTGGTACCGCTGCTAGGGAGATCTACGCACAAGTCAAGACATACCATGTACCCATCACAAAATCTTCTCCCTCGAACTACTATATTTCCCATTTGCCTCTCGTTTTCCTCTCCCCCACTTCGCCCTTGCCATTTTATTCGCCCTCTTTTATGTTCGCCCTTTTCCCGTTTGCCTTTCTTTTGCATGGCCGATTCAAAAAAGGTAAGGCTTTTCTCCCGATTTCTAGCACTTTGTATAGACCCTCTGTCCTTTCTAAGCTCATAAATAATGATTCTATGGAAAGACCTATCGGAGTTATCAATGAGAGTTTGGATAATTTTGATGAAGATGATCCTGGAATCTTTCGTTATTTGCTTGATGAGTCTTTGAAAGACGCTTGGGATAGGTTATTAAGGATCCGAGCTAGCTATGTGCCCCAATATCTAATTGAGATATACCTAAAAAGCTTTTATGTTGGCTTAACCTCTTTGTTGAAGCAAGTTTTGGATTCTATTTTTGAAGAAGGTTTTCTTGAGGGGGATGCCATATATACCTATTAATAGATGAAAACTATATTTGGCCACCCCATGAATGAGAAGGTTGAATCCACCTCTCTTTTGTGCTTTTATCAAAATGAAATTATCAAAGAGATGAAGGCTAGCTTAGATGCAAATTTTCGTAGCGTGCTTAATCTTTCTTCCACCATTAATGGCCATGTTCTTTCTCAAAATAGAAGGATAAATGCTATAGATAAGAAATTTTCTCTTTTCTTTCCCAACACCAAAGATGGTAATAACTAGATCTATTCTTGCTTTTATGCCTAGCTTGGGGCGTTAAACGATAGCGCTTGTTGGGAGGCAACCAATGTTATTTTTATTCCTTGTTTTTTGTTCCTATTCAGTAATAAATAAATCATCTACCCTGTTTTATGATTGTTTTTTTATGTTTTAATTAGTGTTTGTGCCAAGTAAAGCCTCTAGGATCTTCTTGGATGATTGTTGTTTGATCTTGCTGAAAAAACAGAAAGTGTGTGCTCACGATAATAATTTTCGTTTTTAACCAGAGAGCGATAAAATACTGATTCCAATTGCAGTAGATCTATATACAAATTATTTAGTTCGTCCTAATTTGGTAGGATTTTTGGAGTTACATAAGGAATTAAGCATGGGGATGCTTGATACGTCTCCAACGTATCTATAATTTTTTATTGTTCCATGATATTATATTATCTGTTTTGGATGTTTAATGGGCTTTATTATGCACTTTTATATTATTTTTGGGACTAACCTATTAACCAAAGGCCTAGTGCAAATTGTTGTTTTTTGCCTATTTTAGTGTTTCGCAGAAAAGGAATATCAAACTGAATCCAAACGGAATGAAAACTTCGCGAGGATTGTTTTTGGAACAAACGTGATCCAGGAGACTTGGAGTGGACGTCAAGGAAGCAGCGAGGCGGCCACGAGGTTGGAGGCGCGCCTAGGAGGGCCAGGCACGCCCCCACCCTCGTGGGCCTCTCGCAGCTCCACTGACCTACTTCTTTCATCTATATATACCCATATACCCTGAAAACATCCAGGAGTACCACAAAACCCTATTTCCACCGCCGCAACCTTCTGTACCCGTGAGATCCCATCTTGGAGCCTTTTCTGGTGCTCCGTCGGAGAGGGAATCGATCACGGAGGGCTTCTACATCAACACCATAGCCTCTCCGATGATGTGTGAGTAGTTTACCACAGACCTTCGGGTCCATAGTTATTTTCTAGATGGCTTCTTCTCTCTCTTTGGATCTCAATACAAAGTTGTCCTTGATTCTCTTGGCGATCTATTCGATGTAATTCTTTTTGTGGTGTGTTTGTCAAGATCCGATGAATTGTGGGTTTATGATCAAGATTATCTATGAACAATATTTGGTTCTTCTCTGAATTATTATATGCATGATTTAAATATCTTTGCAAGTATCTTCGAATTATCACTTTAGTTTAGCCTACTAGATTGATCTTTCTTGCAATGGTAGAAGTGCTTAGCTTTGGGTTCAATCTTGCGGTGTCCTTTCCCAGTGACAGTAGGGGCAATGAGGCACGTATTGTATTGTTGCCATCGAGGATAAAAAGATGGGGTTTAGATCATATTGCTTGAGTTTATCCCTCTACATCGTGTCATCTTGCCTAATGCGTTACTTTGTTTTTAAGGACTTAATACTCTAGATGCATGCTGGATAGCGGTCGATGTGTGGAGTAATAGTAGTAGATGCAAAATCATTTCGGTCTACTTGTCACGGACGTGATGCCTATATACATGATCATGCCTAGATATTCTCATAACTATTCGCTTTCTATCAATTGCTCGACAGTAATTTGTTTACCCACCGTAGATTATGCTATCTTGAGAGAATCTAGTGAAACCTATGGCCCCCGGGTCTATTCTCCATTATATTATTTTCCTGTCAACTAGTTTTTTCTGTCACCATTTATTTTGCAATCTTTAATTTTCAATCTATACAACAAAAATACCAAAAATATTTATCTTATTATCTTTATTAGATCTCACTTTTGCAAGTGGCCGTGAAGGGACTGACAACCCCTTTATCGCATTGGTTGCAAGGTTCTTGATTGTTTGTGCAGGTACGAGGGACTTGCATGTAGTCTCCTACTGGATTGATACCTTGGTTCTCAAAAACTGAGGGAAATACTTACGCTACTTTGCTGCATCACCATTTCCTCTTCAAGGGAAAACCAATGCATGCTCAAGTGGTAGCAATGGTCGCCGCAGTTGAACTTCCATGGACAAGCTGTCATGTCTACGGACACATGTGTCGGATTTCGGGTTCCGGTAGACCCTTGAGGTTCGAACACTGGGGTACGCGCGGAGATCTCTCCCCTACCGATCTACGTCCGATCTCCTCGCATGATCTCAGCTGGAAACAACGAACAACACAAGGGACACGAGGTTTATACTGGTTCGGGCCACCGTTGTGGTGTAATAACCTACTCCAGTGTGAGGTGTGGTGGATTGCCTCAGGGGCTGCTGATGAACAGTACAAGGGAAGAACAGCCTCGAGAGAGGTGTTCTTGAGCTGGTGCGATGAACTGCTAGGGTGAGTTCAGTCGCCTCTCTCCCTTTCTCTGCTAGGGCTCTACCAGATTTGTAGATCTCCCTCTACTCTGTGCAGCTAGTTCTACTTATAGAGGCCCTGGGCCTCTCCCCAAGTAATGAGCGGGAAGGGTGCCAACAATTGGCCATTTTGAAGAGGAACATAAGCTATCCTGACCAAAGGTGGTCTTCGGCTGCCAAAAGCACTGGCGATGATGCCGTCTTGGGCTCCACGATGACCTCCGTCCTGCTGGTCTGCTGGTCTTAGTCTCGTTGCACCGAAATGGTAACCTTTGCCCGGTGCCTTGGCCTGTGCTTGCCCCCTTTGCACCAAAGGGGAAACAAGGACACTGCGCAGGCCGGCGCTCGCCTGGTCTCGATCGTCATGGCTTGCGTCACAGGCTCCTCGCGAGGTATCCCCGCCTTGATCTCTCCGCCTCCTCGCGAGCCTGCCTGACGAGGCTGCCTTAGAGGAAGCTTTCTGTCGTCCGCCCCACGAGGCTTGGCCCCTTGCGAGGGTCTTGAGCCTGAGCTGATGAAGGTGGGCTGCGCTGGGCCCCCACTTGAGCCACGCCGCTGGCCGCAGGCAGACAAGTCCGGGGACCCCCGTTCCCAGAACGCCGACAGTAGCCCCCGGGCCAAAGGCACGCCCGGGCTTGGCCTAGCAGGGAAGCGAAGGGGCAAGCACGAAGCTCCGCGGGCCATAACAGCCTGCGGCCTTGGGCACCGCGTGGCGATTGATTGGACGCGGGCGTCTGCGCTTCCCCACGACGCCTCGGCAACCGCACGACTTGACATGTCCCTGCATGCAGAGAAACCGGTCATGATTACCTGGGATCGTGGTGATCGACGGTTGGCCTCCTCCAGCTATAAGTACGGGGCCGCGCAAGTCCCTTCAGCCCGTCCCTTCTTGCTGCTCCTTTTCTTCTTCTTGGCTACTCGCCGCTCCCATGGCTCCAAAGAGATTCTCGACCGCAGAGAAATGAAAGGCCCCCCAGGCTGGGCCAGACTCCCCCCGGCCAAGCGCGGTCGAGGCCGCCCTCACAAGTATTCCACGGTCCCCGTAGCGGCTTCCCACGGCCATGGAGGCAGTTCCCTGTGCGGTGGTGAGCGCCCGGCTGCCGATGGGGGGCACACCGTGGCTGTGCGCCCCCCTAGACCACGCTTTCGCTCTGCGGAGGTGCTGCCGGAGTTTGTCGTGTGGTCTGCGGACCCAACTAGCACCCGGCTCTAGCTCCCCCGTTTCTTCGTAGATGAACTGCCGGCCAGCGCTCAGTGTGGCTTCTGGCTCCAGGCAGACGGCTGCTGTAGCAAGGCCTCCTGGGCTTCGCTGGAGGTCTCCGTTTCTTGGAATGGGGCTCTGACGCGCGGCTGGCAAACGTTTGCCCGCGCGCGCGGCCTGGGCCGGTGGTGCACCCTGTACTTCAAGTTTGATGGTGACACCACCCTCTATGTGAGGGTGTTCGGGTAAGATGGTCGCGCATGCCGGGTGCTATCCTGAAGACGACGACCGCGGCTGCCTGCCCAACCCCGGCACTGACCAGAATGAAGATGGCGACTGGCGTACAGGCGGCGGTGCTCGGGGTTCGCTGAGCTTCGGTGACCCTCTCTTAGGCAGCAGCTCCTCCAGTGGTGGCCGCGACCAGCCCCCGCGCCCTCCCTACATAAAAATAGAAATTAATGTAGGGCCCCGCGGGGGCGTGTTAGAACTACTGCTGTTTAACCATCGCACTGTTTCCGCTATTTTCTGCGCTGTGTTTCCGCACCGCGCACCCATGTGCGGGAACTATTTTAGCTCGGTGGGGCTTGGTGCGGTCCTCGCCTCCCGAGGTTGTGGCCTCCTCGTGCACTTCGTGCCCTGCAAGGATCAGTAGGAGGGGTAACTTACGGTCTTGGTTGTGGGGGCGATCGACCCAGGTCCTGCCCTTGTGTCGCGATGCCTGTGTGTCACACCCTAGCTAGTTCATGCATTAGAGTGTTTGCATCATGTTTAAATTTCCCAGAAAGATGAAATGGGGATGATATAACCCCCAGCACCCCCCCGGAACAACTAGGGTTTACTAAAAACTTTTTCAATGAACTTGAAATGCCCTTCTAAAAAGTCCACCCTTTTTGTTTTGGGTTAGAACCTTTGACAAAAATGGTGCACATTTTTATAGGACATCTTGAGGTCATTGGCTTAATCCATATAGTATTTGCATTTTGGGCATTTAAATGCTATAATATATTTTAAATGCTCAAATAATTCTGGAAATAAGTGTGGGCTGTTGGAAATAATCTAAACAGAGCCTATGATTATTTTCAGGATTTTTGTAAGTGCCTAACTATTTTTAATAAAGCCACAAACTTACAAAAAAATAGAAAAAGAAAAACAAAGCGAGCAGAGGCTTACCTCGCGCCCACCTGGCAAGGCCACCTGCCGGCCCAGCCCAGCCACTGCTCCAGCGAGCTGCTTGGCTTGGCCAGGTAGGCAGGCAGGTGCTCGACGCCGGCACCTGCGCGCGCCACGCAGCTGCCCGCCGCCCTGCTTCCTCCCCTCGCAGCGCGGCTGCGCTGGTTCGGTCACACACCTCTCCCCCGAGCTTGCAGACACGCCTCTCTCTCTCCCCAGCTCCCCTCCCTCGCTCTCTCGCACAATGGCCGACGCTGCCGCGCCCACGCCACCATGCTAACCGCGTCCGCCGTCGTCCCCGTGCCGCGTCACCGTGTCCACTAGCTCCATCGTCATCGACAACGTCGAGCAGGCCGAGCCCCGAGCGCTCGCCCGCTCTGGAGTCGCCGCTGACCCCGTCTCCCCCAACTTCGGCCACCGAGATCGCCATCGTCGCCCCGCTCAGCTCCGGCCTTCCCCAAGCCCGCTTCGACGCTTGCTGCAATCGCCATGAGCCCAACTCCGTCCTCCCCCTCTCCACTAACTCCCTCCTGCACCGTGTGCACCACACCACGCTCACCCGAGCACCCGACGCTGCTGAGCTCGTCGCCGACGTGACTCCGGCCACCCACCGGCCACACCATTGCGACTAACGCACCCATCGCACTCGCAGGAGCCCGTAGCACCACTCCACACGCCTCGCCGTGCCCCGTAGCCTCGGTTTCGACCTCGCCCGAACTCCGGCGACCGCCAAGGTCGTCTCCGGCGACGTTTCCGGCAACCCCGAGCCCAACCACTGCCACCAAACGCTGCGGCTTGCTCCCAGCAATGCGTAGATGCTCTCCGCCGCCCATTTGGTCGCCGGAACGCGTAGATGCACTTCCACCGCCGCATCTGGCCTCGCCGGCGGCTAAACGCCGGCGGGCTTGACCCGTTGACTTTGACTGGGTGGCCCAGGTTGACTCCCCCAGAGTCTATGACAAGTGGGCCCCCCTCTGCTAATTAACCTAGGGTTAGCACTAACTAATTTTAGTTAGTTTAGGTCACTGACATGCGGGCCCAGGCCCCACTAACAGTTTAGTTAGTATTAACTTAACCCTGTTAATTAGTTGTTTCACTGACGTGCGGTCCCAGCCGTCAAGTTTGACCTGGGCTGGTGCCTTTGACTCGCTGACGTCATAGTGACGCTGTGCTGACGCAGTTATTCATTTTCTGGATTTATTCTTATATATGAAATTCCAGAAAATAGCCAAAACTTCTAAAAATCATAGAAAATCAACCATAGCTCCAAATCAAACAAATTATATATGAAAAATGATCAAAACAATTCAATCTTTCCATCTGTAATGGTTTCATGCATGACAAAAACACTTTAACCTTGTTGTTAAGGTGAAACAAGCTAATACACTTATAATGCATAAGAACTTAAGCTTCCATTTGAATCTTTGATTCAAATGGACCCATTTCAACTTGTTTCACATTGCATTAGGCAAGACACCTCATTTTGCCATGTGATAGCATGCATCATATTGTTGCATATTGCCATGTGTTGATTATATTCTATGGTGTCTTTCGTGGTAGGTTCTGCCTCTAAGGATATCTCCGAGTATCCAGCTGAAGGGCAGTACCCTACTACCACTCCATCAGGCAAGCAGCCCCATTGATCATATCGATACAATCCAATGTTCTCGCCTCTGTTCTCATTTACTGCATTAAGACAACAACGTTTCAAACTGCTGTGTGCTACGGTAGCTAAACCCTTATCCTTTGCATGACCTGTCATTGCCACAGTAACTAGATGAAACCCACTAGCATGTGTAGGAGTTGATTGAGCCATGTATGTGTTTCCTACCTTGCTATGCCTGCTATGCTTAGAGTTGTGTCAGGTCTGGTTCATCTGGGTGATGGGCTAGAGTGAAATGTTTATGTCGGTAGTGTGAGGGATGCGTTGAACATGTTTTGGTAAAGGTATCGATGAGAGGCCATGTAGGAGTACATGGTGGGTTGTTTCATTGAGGCCGTCCATAAGAACTAAGATCTGTATGCGTGATTTAAGATTCAGCTACTACCACACATTGGGCCCTGAAATATGACCCCGCTCGACTTACTAACCCCTCTCGTCCTCTGTCCAGGAGTTGCAACTAGTTTCTGGTGTTTGTAGGTTATGTGTTGGCGGTCGTGCGTAGCGCTGAGCCTAGGGGTGGGCTATGATCCGGTAGATACACTGTGGCCGGGTATGCCGGGCGCCCGTTTGGCGTCTCGGGACCCTGTACACATCGTTTGGGGCCGTTGAGGACACCCCGGCCGGATTTCCTTGTGGATGGAACCCGAATAGGCGATAAACCTGGACTAGAGACTTGTGCGGTTAGTCAGGTCATTGTCTACACCCACGTCGGCTTTCGCTTGAAGTCTGCCGAGCACATGTCATGGTAGACACTAAGTGGTGGAAACATGTGTGACGAAGTACACCCCTACAGGGTATAAAACTATTCGAATAGCCGCGTCCACGGTAAAGGACTACTTGGTTGCCTATACAGTTCATAGACAAGTTAATGGTTACTACTAAAAGACTCAAGATAAGTGTGAGTATCGAGGATGGCCCTCTCGTAGGATGATGAGGGAGGATCCCCGGTGGAGTATTGTGTTGGTGATTAGTGGACTCGTGTGGGAAAATTATTTTACTAGTGGTGTCTCGTAGGATAGCTTAGCCAAGAGTCAAAGCTGGCTTGCTGCAATAACTCCACCACTTTCTTGAGAATGAGCATGTATAGTAGGTTCTGTTGTAAGACTTGCTGAGTACCTTTGTACTCACATTTGCTTTAATTACTGTTTTCAGACGACAACACCGCCCCCTCCGATGGGTTTTATGTAGACCTTGACATCGATGAGTAACTTGATACCCAGGTGGTGACCCTGGCCATGGAGGGCCCTTTGTAGATAGACA
Organism: Triticum aestivum; assembly: GCF_018294505.1. Classification (NCBI taxonomy): domain Eukaryota; kingdom Viridiplantae; phylum Streptophyta; class Magnoliopsida; order Poales; family Poaceae; genus Triticum; species Triticum aestivum. The sequence goes on from NC_057797.1 coordinate 453,766,021, forward strand.
GGCTTCGACAAGCCTTCTTCCTTTCTAGTGTCTGTACTCAGACTATTTGCTTCCGCATGTTCTTGTATGCTTGTATGACTTGAGTGTCGGGTCATGTGACCACTACCTGTATGAACATGTTATGTATGGCTCTCCGGAGCCTTTAAATAAAGTACTTGAGTTGTAGAGTTTTGTTGTGATGCCATGTTGTATTTGCACATATCGAGCATATTGTGTGTATGATTGAAATGCTTGGTATGTGTGGGATCCGACAATCTAGTTGTTTATCCTTGGCAGACTCTCTTATGGGGAAATGTAGTCTAGTGCTCCTCGAGCCATAGTAGTCCGCTACAGCCCGATTAACCGGAGTCCTGCTAGCCCAGCACTACTGCTCAGGACACTTGACTGGCCGGCATGTGTTTCACTTTGTTCCTATATCTGTCCCTTCGGGGAAATGCCACACGATGACATCCGAAGTCCTACCTAGCCTGCTACAGCCCGGGTTCCCCAGAGTCCTGTTAGCCCAGTGCTACAGGCCGGATTCACACGCTGATGACCGACATGCTCGATGTGATTCATGTATGCCTGTCTCCATAGGTCTGTGCCGCTTTGGGTTCATGACTAGCCATGTCGGCCCGGGTTCCCTGTCATATGGATGCTAGAGACACTATCATATACATGAGCCAAAATGCGCAAATGGTCCAGGGCCATGGTAAGGCGACACCCGTGGGGATACCGTGCGTGAGGCCGCAAGGTGATATGAGGTGTTACCGGCTAGATCAATGTGACTTGGAATCGGGATCCTGACAGCGTTGGCATCAGAGCCGGACTGCCTGTAGGTTCGTTGAGCCAAACTAGTCGATGTCGAGTCTAGAAATGCTTTAGTTTTATGTAGGGGAATTGATTGTGGGAGGGAACGTAAGGCTCTTTTAGTCCTTTACCTTATGCCCTCTGATCTGAGTCATTCTCTTCCCATTCTACGTGGGTTAAGAACTACGCTCTCTTCTTTCTATCAGGTTCATGTGTTACCAATCCGTAGTAGCTTATAGGATTGTTGGTACAAGCCTCAATACAGTTTCTACTACTTTTAGTATGTTGCCAGTTGAATCAGAACCTTGATATGATGTTGTTGAGTGGTATTGCAAACTGTTGTGGATGTCTCAAATCTTTTTCTGAGCATTTACAACTGTTATGCTGTCCGATTTCCCCTAGAAAATTCTAATGCCTTTGCATTATTCTGTGCTTTCAGATGGCCACCCGTTTCCAGAACCAAGTGGTTCGTCTGACCCGGTGCCTCGATGTGCCCGGCCACACGGCCATGTTGGTTCGAGTGATAGTCGAGTCAGGCTATCGGTGGTATCCGGAATATACCATCGAGGAGCAGTTCAGAGACTTCAACCAGAGCCAGTACCTTTGCACTGTTAGGATATATTCCTCTTATCCTGGAGCCACCGAGCCCCTTCACTGTTCCTATGGACTTGGCGTCACTATTGAGATGTTTGTGCAGGATGCAGCCTATTCAATGATGACTATCATTCGAGCCAGGACTGCCTTGCTTCAGAACACCGATTTCCGTTACATGCCGGCCTCACTTCCTGGAGCACAGGGGTACTATCAGGCTTTGTACTATGACTCTACACATGAGGAGTCACTACTCCGCACCACTGCCGAAATGCTCGAGGATAAGGACAGCAAAAATTGGGCCTTGCATATGGAGCTTTTCAACTCTCGTACTGATCACTGGGCCACTTTGACTCGGTTTGCACCTATGGTACAGGCAGGATACATGAACCTGAGGGACCTGTACCCTGTGTGGTCTGGATTGCCAGATTGTATGCAGTGGCGTGATGTAGGAGGCATCACCCCTCCTCGTGGTCCCCGTCTACCACCGCCTGTGGGACCAAGGCCACATCCGAGTCCCTATGGTCCACAGGCTCAGTAGGACCGTCTGTTCCCATATGATCATGTTCCACTTCCAGGCTTTGGTGGTGACTTTTATGAGGATTACTACGGGGCCGTCTGAGCTAGTAGTAGTTTCACTAGTACTATAATAGTTGTATTCTCCACAGTCCTGTGTGACCCGTGGGATACGACTTGGTGTGTATCACGCTTCAGAGGTGTAGAAAAATAATGTATAGGAGCTTGGAATGCCTCCGATGAGATGTAATGTCTTTCACCGTAGTTGTACTCTAGCATGCGCTTGTACTAAACTATGTACGGTGTGTATGACCAATGGTATATATATATATGGCAGTTTCTATATTACCATGTCGTGCAATGAACATCTTAGCATTCCATGTTATCCATTACATTCTGCACTTCCTTGCTAAGTTTGTGCCATCCTTGTCTAAACCGTTGTCTTGTTTTTCCTAGGATGGTCAACACCCGCAACAACCCTGCTGCCCCGGAGCAGGGGGAATCCAGTGTAGCTAGGGATGAAAATCTGCCTCACCCGCCTTCTCTGGCCGAAGTTATGCTGGAGGCGGAAAGAAACAAGCATGAGACTAACCGCTTGCTGGAGCAGATTGAGCAGAACACTGCACGCCATCAGCGAAATGACTTGGTGTCAATCAATGACTTCATCAAGTTGTACCCACCAATGTTTGATCATTCCGTCAAGCCCCTCGACGCGGATGACTAGCTCCGCAGCATCACACACAAGCTACGTTCTGCCAACGTAGCCGAAGCTGATAAGGTTACCTATGTTGCCTATCACCTTGAAGGCCCTGCTAGCCTTTGGTGGGAAAACTTTGAGGCTATGCGCCCGGTCGGCCAAATCACTACTTGGGCTGAATTCAGTGAGGCTTTCCATGAGCATCACATCCCGGAAGGTCTCATAGATCACAAGAGGGAAGAGTTCTGCAATTTCACCCAAGGAAGACTGACTGTGGATCCATATAGTCGTGAATTTGGGAATCTGGCACGATATGCTCCTGAAGAGGTATCCACCGACGCTAAGAAGCAGGCTAGGTTCCGCAAGGGACTTAGCCCCGAGCTTCGCCACGATCTTCGTCTGCACGAGTGCACCTCCTTTCAGAAGTTGGTCAATAAAGCCATCAGTGCTGAGACAGGCCAGTGTGACTATGACGCTTCACGCAAGCACTCTCGTGATTTTGGTTCCTCATCTGGCTCGGGATCTCAGAAGCGCCGGATGTGGATTCCAAGCATGGCACTGCCACCCAGGTTCATTCCGAGGCCATCCTTTGACGCGCCTCGCCCCAACCAGCAGTTAGCATCGTCTAAGCCCTATGGTGGCCCCGCTGCTAATGCTGCTCCACGCCCCAATGTTGTGACATGTTTCAAGTGTGGAGAGCCGGGTCACTACAGTCAAGAGTGTCCCCAGAACAACAACCCCAATCAGTCTGGAAAGTCCGTTGGCCGTGGTAAGCCAGCGGGAAAGACATTCTACGCCAAGCCAGCCACCACTGCACGTGGCCATGTCAACTATGTCTCAGCTGAGGAGGCTCATGAGGATCCTATCCTTGGTATGCTCCTTGTTAATTGCCATCCGGCATCTGTTCTTTTTGATACTTGAGCATCTCATTCATTCATATCTGAGAGCTATGCTCGATTGCATAACACGACATTCTATGACATGCCCACTACCATGGAAATTCAAACCCCTGGCTCTAGATGGCAAACCTCTAGAGTAAGCCATGGGAATGAAATTCTTGTCGATAGACTCGTCTTCCTTGCATCCTTAATAGCTCTCAAGTCCTCGGACATAAACATCATCTTGGGTATGGACTGGATGTCAGCTCATTATGTTAAGATTGATTGTGCCACTAGAACTGTTCAACTTACTCACCCATCGGGCAAGATAGTTAATGTCTTAACTCGAGTGGCCAAGCGCCAGCTTTACTCCCTAAATTCCAACCCCCTTTAAGACCTTGAAGATATTCTGGTAGTCTGACACTTTCCGGATGTCTTTCCAGAAGAACTGCCAGGTGTTCCACCTAACAGGGATGTCGAGTTTGTGATAGACCTTGTTCCAGGAACCGTTCCAATTTCTAGAAGACCCTATAAGATGGCACCCTTAGAACTAGCCGAGCTTAAGAACCAACTCGATGAGCCCTTGAAAAAGGGTTTCATCCATCCTAGTTCCTCTCCTTGGGCTTGCCCCGTCCTCTTCGTCAAGAAGAAGGATGGAATGGATCGGATGGTTGTAGATTACCGACCTGTCAACTTGGTCACTATCAAGAACAAGTATCCGCTCCCCATGATCAACGATCTGTATGATCAACTCGCTGTATCCTCAGTCTTTTCCAAGATGGATTTGAGGTTGGGCTACCATCAAATCAAAATAAGAAACGGGGACATTCCCAAAACAGCCTTTGTTACTCGTTATGGCCAATACGAGTACACCGTTATGTCCTTCGGTTTAACCAATGCCCTAGCCACCTTCTCACGGTTAATGAACTCGGTCTTCATGGAGTATTTGGAAAAATTCGTCATAGTATACCTCGATGACATACTCATCTACTCCAAGAATGAAGAGGAACATGCCGAACATCTAAGGCTGGTATTGACGAAACTTTGAGAGCATCGCCTTTATGCCAAATTCTGCAAGTGTGAATTTTGGTTGCCAGAAGTGACCTATCTAGGCCGTGTAATCTCTGGTAAAGGTATTGCTGTCAATCTCGAGCGAGTTCAAGCCGTCCTTGATTGGACTCCACCTGAGACGGTCAAGCAAGTTCGGAGCTTCCTTGGCTTAGCGAGTTATTGCCGTCGCTTCGTCGAGAATTTCTCCAAGGTTGCTAAACCTCTAACTGAACTCCTCAAGAAAGATAAAAAGTTTGAGTGGAGCCCATAATGCGAGTTCAGCTTTCAGGAACTGAAAAGACGCCTGACATCTGCTCCCGTACTGGTACCACCAGATTTCTCCAAGGACTTTATTATCTATTCGACGCCTCGCGACAAGGACTAGGTTGCATACTCATGCAAGATCGTCAGGTAATTGCCTATGCTTCACGGCAATTACACCCCCATGAGGAAAACTATCCCACACATGATCTAGAGCTTGCAGCTGTAGTCCATGCACTTAAAACTTGGCGACATTACCTTCTCGGTAATTGTTGCGAGATCTTCACCGATCACCAAAGTTTTAAATATATCTTCACCCAACCAGATTTGAATCTCAGGCAAAGACGTTGGGTCGAGTTGATCTCGGATTACGACTTAGGAATAACTTACACCCCGGGCAAAGCCAATGTCATGGCTGATGCGCTAAGTCGTAAATCCTATTGTAACAACCTGATGTTACAACAAAGTCAACCACTTCTCCATGAGGAATTTCATAATCTTAATCTTCACATTGTTCCTCGAGGATTCCTATCCACCCTGGTGGCGAAGCCTAACCTTACGGATCAAATCATAACTGCCCAGAAGCGTGATAAGGGCATATCCCTGATTAAGGAAAACATCGCTAGCGGAGTTGCTAAATGTTTTTCCGTGGATGAGCTAGGTGTTGTTTTCTTTGAGAACCGCTTGGTGGTTCCCAAGAAACAACATCTACGTCAGTTGATTCTTAAGGAAGCTCATGAATCCCCTCTCACCATTCATCCCGGTAGTACTAAAATGTATCAAGACCTACGCCAGAGGTTTTGGTGGACTAGGATGAAGAGAGAAATTGCTCAATACATTGCTAGTTGTGATGTCTGTCATCGTATTAAAGCTGAGCATCAACGGCCTGCTGGCACCCTTCAACCTTTGTCTATTCCGGAGTGGAAATGGGATAAAATCAGTATGGATTTCATTACTGGGTTAATAATGCTATCTTCGTTGTGATCGATCGTCTTTCCAAAGTAGCCCATTTCCTACCTGTTCGTGAGAGTATCACCGCTAGCTAGCTAGCTGATTTATACATCTCCCGAATAGTGTCTCTTCATGGTGTCCCATTGGAAATTAACTCAGACCGTGGGAGTCTCTTCACCTCTTGATTTTGGGAAAGTTTCCAAAATGCTATGGGAACTCGTCTCTCTTTTAGCACCGCCTTCCACCCTCAATCCAGTGGTCAAGTAGAGCGAATAAATCAAATTCTGGAAGATATGCTCCGAGCTTCTGTCATCTCATTCGGAATGGGTTGGGAGAAATGCCTTCCATTCGCGGAGTTTGCTTATAACAATAGTTATCAAGCTAGCTTGGGCAAAGCTCCTTTTGAAGTTCTTTATGGACAAAAATTTCAAACGCCTCTTAACTGGTCAGAAACCGGGGAAAGACAACTCTTTGGCCCGGATATGATTCAAGAAGTAGAAGAGCAGGTTCGCGTTATTCGTGAGAAATTGAAAACAGCTCAATCTCGTCAAAAGAGACAATATGATCGTAAACATAAGCTCATGACTTATGAAGTCAGCAAGAAGGCTTACCTTCGGGTTACTCCGTTAAAGGGAACCCATCGTTTCGGTATCAAAGGCAAATTGGCTCCTCGTTACATTGGACCCTTTCGCATTCTTGCCAAACGAGGAGAAGTTGCCTACCAATTAGAACTACCTCCGCATCTTTCCAGAGTCCACGATGTCTTCCACGTTTCTCAACTCAGGCGTTGCTTCGCGGATCCTATCCGTGGAGTGGACCACGAAACGCTTGATCTACAAGATAACCTCTCATATCAGGAATATCCCGTTCGTATCCTTGATCAAGCCGAGCGTACCACTCGACGCCATAACATCAAGTTTCTCAAGGTTCAATGGTCACACCCTTTCGAAAAGGAAGCCACTTGGGAAAGGGAGGATCATCTTCGACTCGAGTACCCCACCTTCTTCCCAACAGATCCTAAATCTCGGGACGAGATTCTTTTGAGTGGGGGTGAGTTGTCACACCCTAGCTAGTTCATGCATTAGAGTATTTGCATCATGTTTAAATTTCCCAGAAAGATGAAATGGGGATGATAGAACCCCCAGCACCCTCCCTGAGACAACTAGGGTTTACTAAAAACTTTTTCAATGAACCTGAAATGCCCTTCTAAAAAGTCCACCCTTTTTGTTTTGGGTTAGAACCTTTGACAAAAATGGTGCACATTTTTCTAGGACATCTTAAGGTCATTGGCTTAATCCATATAGTATTTGCATTTGGGCATTTAAATGCTATAAAATATTTTAAATGCTCAAATAATTTTGGAAATAAGTGTGGGTTGTTGGAAATAATCTAAACAGAGCCTATGATTATTTTTAGGATTTTTGTAAGTGCCTAACTATTTTTAATAAAGCCACAAACTTATAGAAAAATAGAAAAAGAAAAAGAAAGCAAGCAGATGCTTACCTGGCACCCACCTGGCAAGCCCACCTGCTGGCCCAACCCAGCCATCGCTCCAGCGAGCTGCTTGGCTTGGCCAGGCAGGCTGGCAGGTGCTCGACGCCGGCGCCTGTGCGCGCAGCTGCCCGCCGCCCTGCTTCCTCCCCTCGCAGTGCTGCTGCCCTGGTTCGGTCACACACCTCGCCCCCGAGCTTGCAGACAAGCCTCTCTCTCCCCAGCTCCCCTCCCTCGCTCTCCCGCACCATGGCCGACGCTGCCGTGCCCGCGCCACCGTGCTAACCGCGTCCGCCGTCGTCCCCGTGCCGCATCAACGTGTCCACTAGCTCCGCCGTCATCGACTACGTCGAGCAGGCCAAGCCCCGAGCGCTCGCCGCTCTGGAGTCACCGCTGACCCCGTCTCCCCCAACTCCGGCCGCCGAGATCGCCATCGTCGCCCCGCTCAGCTCCGGCCTTCCCCATGCCCGCTTCGACGCTTGCTGCAATCGCCGTGAGCCCAGCTCCGTCCTCCCCCTCTCCACTAACTCCCTCCTGCATCGTGTGCACCGCACCATGCTCACCCGAGCACCCGCCACCGCCGAGCTCGTCGCCAACGTGACTCCGGCCACCCACCGGCCACACCATTGCGACTAATGCACTCACCGCACTCACAGGAGCCCGTAGCACCACTCCACACGCCTCGGCGTGCCCCGTAGCCTCGGTTTCGACCTCGCCCGAACTTCGGCGACCGCCAAGGTCGTCGCCGGCGACGTTTCCGGCAACCCCGAGCCCAACCACTACCACCAAACACTGCGGCTCATTTGGTCGCCGTAGATGCTCTCCGCCGCCCATTTGGTCGCCGGAATGCGTAGATGCACTTCCACCGCCGCGTCTGGCCTCGCCGGCGGCTAAACACCGGCGGGTTTGACCCGTTGACTTTGACTGGGTGGGCTCATGCCGACTCCCCCTGAGTCTATGACAAGTGGGCCCCGTAGATGCTCTCCGCCACCCATTTGGTCGCCGGAATGCGTAGATGCACTTCCACCGCTGCATCTGGCCTCGTCGGCGGCTAAACGCCGATGGGTTTAACCCGTTGCCTTTGACTGGGTGGGACCAGGTTGACTCCCCCTGAGTCTATGACAAGTGGGCCCCCTCTGCTAATTAACCTAGGGTTAGCACTAACTAATTTTAGTTAGTTTAGGTCACTGACATGCGGGCCCAGGCCCCACTGACAGTTTAGTTAGTATTAACTTAACCATGTTAATTAGTTGTTTCACTGACGTGTGTGTCCCAGCCGTCAGGTTTGACCTGGGCTCGCGCCTTTGACTCGCTGACGTCATAGTGACGCAGTGCTGATGCAATTATTCATTTTCCCGATTTATTCTTATATAGGAAATTCCAGAAAATAGCCAAAACTTCTAAAAATCATAGAAAATCAACCATAGCCCCAAATCAAACAAATTATATATGAAAAATGATCAGAAAAATTCAATCTTTCCATATGTAATGGTTTAATGCATGACAAAACAATTTAACCTTGCTATTTAGGTGAAAAAGCTAATACACTTACAATTCATAAGAACTTAAGCTTCCATTTGAATCTTTGATGACCCATTTCAACTTGTTTCACATTGCATTAGGCAGGACACCTCATTTTGCCATGTCATAGCATGCATCATATTGTTGCATATTGCCATGTGTTGATTATATTCTGTGGTGTCTTTCGTGGTAGGTTCTGCCTCCGAGGATATCTCCGAGTATCCAGCTGAAGGGCAGTACCCTACTACCACTCCATCAGGCAAGCATCCCCATTGATCATATCGATACAATCCCATGTTCTCGCCTCTGCTCTCATTTACTGCATTAAGATAACAACGTTTCAAACTGCTATGTGCTACGATAGCTGAACCCTTATCCTCTGCATGACCTGTCATTGCCACAGTAACTAGATGAAACCCACTAGAATGTGTAGGAGTTGATTGAGCCATGTATGTGTTTCCTACCTTGCTATGCCTGCTATGCTTAGAGTTGTGTCAGGTCTGGTTCATCTGGGTGATGGGCTAGAGTGAAATGATTATGTCGGTAATGTGAGGGATGCGTTGAACATGTTTTGGTAAAGGTATCGATGAGAGGCCATGTAGGAGTACATGGTGGGTTGTTTCATTGAGGCCGTCCATAAGAACTAAGATCTGTATGTGTGATTTAAGATTCAGCTACTACCACACATTTGGCCCTGAAATATGACCCCGTTCGACTTACTGACCCCTCTCATCCTCTGTCCAGGAGTTGCAACTAGTTTCTGGTGTTTGTAGGTTATGTGTTGGCGGCCGTGCATAGCACTGACCCTAGGGGTGGGCTATGATGCGGTAGATACACTGTGGCCGGGTATGCCGGGTGCCCGTTTGGCGTCTCGCGACCCTGTACACATCGTTTGGGGTCGTTGAGGACACCCCGGCCGGATTTCCTTGCGGATGGAACCCGAATAGGCGATAAACCTGGACTAGAGACTTGTGCGGTTAGTCAGGTCATGGTCTATACCCACGTCGGCTTTTGCTTGAAGTCTGCCGGGCACATGTCATCTGCAGACGCTAAGTGGTGGAAACATGTGTGACAAAGTACACCCTGCAGGGTATAAAACTATTCAAATAGCCGCGTCCGCGGTAAAGGACTACTTGGTCACCTATACAGTTCATAGACAAGTTAATGGTTACTACTAAAAGACTCAAGATAAGTGTGAGTACCGAGGATGGCCCTCTCGTAGGATGACGAGGGAGTATCCCCGGTGGAGTATTGTGTTGGTGATTAGTGGACTCGTGTGCGAAAACTATTTTACTAGTGGTGTCCCGTAGGATAGCTTAGCCAAGAGTCAAAGCTGGCTTGCTGCAATAACTCCACCACCTTCTTGAGAATGAGCATGTATAGTAGGTTCTGTTATAAGACTTGCTGAGTACCTTTGTACTCATGTTTGCTTTAATTACTGTTTCCAGACGACAACTTCGCCCCGGCCGATGGGTTTTATGTAGACCTCGACGTCGATGAGTAACTTGCCACCTAGGTGGTGACCCTGGCCATGGAGGGCCCTTTGTAGATAGACAGGCTTCGACAAGCCTTCTTCCTTTCTAGTGTCTGTACTGAGACTATTTGCTTCCGCATGTGCTTGTATGCTTGTATGACTTGAGTGTCGGGTCATGTGACCCCTACCTGTATGAACATGTTATATATGGCTCTCCGGAGCCTTTAAATAAAGTACTTGAGTTGTAGAGTTTTGTTGTGATGCCATGTTGTATTTCCACATATCGAGCATATTGTGTGTATGATTGAAATGCTTGGTATGTGTGGGATCCGACAATCTAGTTGTTTATCCTTGGCAGCCTCTCCTATGGGGAAATGTAGTCTAGTGCTCGTCGAGCCATAATAGTCCACTACAGCCCGGTTCACCGGAGTCCTGCTAGCCCAGCACTACTGCTCAGGACACCTGACTAGCCGGCATGTGTTTCACTTCGTTCCTATGTCTGTCCCTTTGGGGAAATGTCACGTGGTGACATCCGGAGTCCTGCCTAGCCTGCTACAGCCTGGGTTCCCCGGAGTCCTTTTAGCCCAGTGCTACAGCCCGGATTCACACGCTGATGACCGACATGCTCGATGTGATTCATGTATGCCTGTCTCCATAGGTCTGTGCCGCTTTGGGTTCACGACTAGCCATGTCGGCCCGGGTTCCCTGTCATATGGATGCTAGCAACACTATCATATACATGAGCCAAATGGCGCAAACGGTGCCGGGCCATGGTAAGGCGACACCCGTGGGGATAGCGTGCGTGAGGCCGCAAGGTGATATGAGGTGTTACCGACTAGATCAATGTGACTTGGAATCGGGGTCCTGACACCGTGGGGCACGGACTGGGAGGGGTGCTCCTGCAGAGGACTCGGATAGGAAATCTCCAAATGATCGGGGCAGAAAACACTCGCGAGGGCGCCCGCGAACCTCCCTCGCGAGACTTGTGCGAGAGAAAACGAGGCAAGCGAGTGAGAAAGACAAAGAGTCACAAGCCAGGAACGTCAGCAACTCCAATAAAACTTCAAACAGGAATAAACATGCCAACTGCAGAAAGAAAATGGGAAAGCCGCATCCGGCACCTATTCTAGTCTTCCACGTCTTCTCACCAGCGCGGAGCTAAGTGCTGCCACTGGGCGTGGGCGGGAGCCCCCGAGGCTCGAGGGCGGCACTTCGGAGACTCCGGGGCGTGTACAACCCCACTCATTATTACGTGAGAGTGTCACGGGCGGCGAGCTTCACAGGCACCGGGCCTTTCCCAAAATGAAGCAGCTTCACAGGCATTCGCCTTCTTCACAGGCACCGGGCCTTTCCCAAATCGCAGCAGCTTCACAGCCATTCGCCTTCTTCACATGCATCGGGCCTTTCCCAAAACGCAGCAGCTTCATAGGCATTCACCTTCTTCACATGCACCGGGCCTTTCCCAAAACGCAGCAGCTTCACAGGCATTCGCCTTCTTCACAGGCACCGGGCCTTTCCCAAAACGCAGCAGCTTCACACGCATTCGCCTTCTTCACAGGCACCGGGCCTTTCCCAAATCGCAGCAGCTTCACAGGCATTCGCCTTCTTCACAGGCACCGGGCCTTTCCTAGGCGCTAGGCCTCGCTCAGGGATAGAACCTCCGGAGATGTTGAATGTTCCATGCGTTCTCGACGGGTACCCCCTCCGGGGTCTCCAAGCACGCGGAGCCAGGCCTGGAAACATGAACAACCTTGAATGGGCCCTCCCACATGGGAGAGAGGTTGTGCAGCCCCTCCCTGGGGAGAACCCGTCTGAGCACGAGATCCCCTACCTCAAGAGTTCTGGGGCGGATGTTGCGGCAGTGGTATCGTCGCAGCGCCTGTTGATACCTTGCCGCTCGCAGCGCGGCTTCTCGATGGCGTTCCTCCCCCAGCACGAGATCCGTCCACCGCATGGCGTCCTGCTGTGTCTCGTTGAACTCCAGGACCCGTGCGGAGTGACGCCTGACCTCGTGAGGGAGAACAGCCTCTGCTCCGTAGATGAGGAAGAACGGGGTCTCGCCAGTCGGCTTGGTCGCAGTTGTGCGGATTGAACACAGCACGGACTGGAGCTCGTCGTACCAGCCCCTGCCGCAGGCTTCTAGCTTCTTCTTGAAGGTCCTGGCTTTGAGGCCCCTCAGGACCTTCGCGTTGGCCCGCTCGGCCTGGCTGTTGCTCCAGGGGTGTGCTACCGAAGCGTAGCATATCTGCATTCCAAGGTTAGCACAGTACATTTTGAAGAGATTACTGGTGAATTGTGAACCGTTGTCGGTGATGATGCGGTTGGGCACCCCAAATCGGCTCATGAGGCCCTTGATGAATTTGATCGCTGAGCCTGCCGGGATTGTGCGGACAGCTTCCACCTCAGCCAACTTGGTGAATTTTTCCACGGCGATGTAGAGGTAGCGATAGCCCCCTGGCGCCTGAGGAAACGGGCCCAGAATGTCCAGCCCCCAAACTGCGAACGGCCATGAGAGGGGTATAGTTTGTAGACCCCCACAGGCTGATGGATCTGCTTAGCATGAAACTGGCAGGCCTCGCAAGCCTTCACAAGCTCAACGGCGTCGTTGAGCACTGTAGGCCAAGAGAATCCACTACGGAATGCCTTGCCGACGAGGGTCCGTGACGACGAGTGGTGCCCGCAGTCTCCGCCGTGTATGTCCGCCAGTAGCTCCTTCCCTTGCTCTTGGGAGATGCAACGTAGGGACACGTCATTTGGTCGCTTCCTGTAGAGCTCTCCATCCTTGATGCAATAAGCTGTGGCCTGCCGCACCACACGCTCTGCTTCCTCCTTGTTTTCTGGCAGAGTCCCTTGCATCAGGTAGTTCTTGAGCTCCTAGATCCAACACCCTTCCTGAGGCTCTAACGCCAGGAGCAGGCGTGCCCCTGAGGCTGGGCCGCAGACCGGGGCTCCTGAGGCAGGCGGCTGAGGGAGCTCGTCCCTTGGTTGCGCCGTGCTCGAAAGTGACGGCACCGCTGAGGGTTTGAAGAGCCGCTCCTCGAAGACGCCGGGCTCCTGAGGCAGCCGCCTAGATGCCCTCTTGGCAATGTCATCAAGCTCCTTATTGGTGCCACGAGGCACATGCTGCAACTCCAGCCCCCAGAACTATTTCTCCATCTTGCGAACCTCAGCGAGGTAGGCTTCCATGTGCTCGTACTTTGGCTCGTATATCTTGTTGGAGAAGTTGAAGAGGAGCTGCGAATCGCCCTTGATGATAAGGCGCTTTACCCCTAAGGCAATTACGGCCTTCAATCCTGCTATTAGGCCTTCGCACTCCGCTATGTTGTTGGAGACCTTTTCCCCGTGCTAGAAGAAGAGTTGTACAGCATAATAGAGTTTGTCCTGGGTAGGGGATACGAGCACTGCGCCAGCTCCCGCACCATGTCGGGAGAACGCCCCATCAAAGTACATGACCCAGCCATCTAGTGCTTCACTTCCTGGGGAAAGTGATTGGTCTTCGCCTGCCTCGAGACCTGGCGCTTCTGCCCATTCTGCCACGAAATCCGCAAGTGCGGCTCCCTTGATGACTCTGGTCGTATTGAATTCTAGCTGAAATGCCTGTAGCTCAATGTTCCATTCAGCAACCCTTCCAGCTGAGTTGGGGCTCCTGAGCACTCTTTCCAAGGGCTATGCTGAGACGACTTTGATGGGATGTCCTTGGAAGTAGTGGTGCAGCTTGCGTGAGGCCACTAGTAGTGCGAGGAGGAGTTTTTGAGGCATGGGATACCGTGCCCTTGCGTCCCGTAGCATCGTGCTAACAAAGTACACGGGATGCTCGACGAGGTTGAGGGTGCTGGCGCAACTTGCGTCCTCCAAAGGTCGAGGCGTCTCTTGAGACGACGGAGCTCCCAGTGCTTGGTCGCCTGAAGAGGCCTCTCCTGCTCCGGGTGCGTTCTCCTGTTGTGGTTATTCCTTTCTAGCTGTGGTTGTGGCCTTCGCGAGGCCCTCCTGGCTCTGCTTTGCATCAGTTCGGACGGTCGATGCGGCCTTGGCACATCGCTCCTTCCTGACCACCACCAGGGCTGCGCTAGTAGAGTAGGGGGTGGCTGCAAGGTAGAGCACCAGGGGCTCTCGAGGACGCGGAGCTACCATCACTGGTGGACTGGTAAGGTACCTCTTGAGGTCTTGGAATGCCCTGTCGGCCTCTCCAGTCCATTCGAAGGCCCCCTTTTTCTTCATCAGCTTGAAGAAGGGCAGCGCTTGTTTCCCCAGCTTGGAGATGAAGCGCCCCAGCGCAGTCACACGCCCGGTGAGCTTCTGCATTTCTCTGAGGGTCCTCGGCGGGCTCATGTCTTCGACTTCCTTGACCTTCCCCCGGTTGGCCTCGATGCCCCTGTGGGATACGAGGAAACCCACGAGCTTGCCCGAGGGGACTCCAAACATGCACTTCTCCGGGTTGAGCCGTAGGTCCACTTCGTTGAGGCTTGCAAAGGTTTCTTCCAGGTCTTGTATCAGGGTTCTTGCCTCATGACACTTCACCACAATGTCATCGACGTAAGCTTCAGCGTTCCTCCCGAGCTACCGGCCTGAGGCGATGTGCATCAACCGCTGAAAGGTCGCGCCTGTGTTGCGCAACCCAAATGGCATGCACGTATAGCAGTACACTCCACACGGGGTCAGGAAAGCTGTCTTCTCCACGTCTTCTACCGCCATCTTGATCTGGTGATAGACCGAGAAGGCATCCAGGAAGCACAATAGGTCACACTCTGCGGTGGAGTCGACTATCTGGTCAATGCGGGGGAGCGGAAATGGATCCCGCGGGCAGGCCTTGTTGAGGTTGGTGAAGTCGACGCACATGCGCTCCTTTCCTCCCTTTTTTGGCACAACGACCGGATTATCCAGCCAATCAGGGTAGCGGACCTCGCGGATAACTCCTGCCTCCTCTAGCTTCTGGGTCTCTTGAACGATGAAAGCATGTTTCTCAGTAGACTGCCGCCTTGCCTTCTGCTTCACGGGGCGCACATTGGGGCACACATTGAGGTGATGCTCAATCACTTCCCTTGGGACCCCTGCTAACTGATCAGGTTCCCACGTGAACACCTTCTTGTTCGCACGCAGGAACCTGATCAGGGCATTCTCTCCTGCTCGGGCTCGAGGTTGGCCCCTATGGTGAAGGTGGCGCTAGTGGACCTGTCCTCGTCGACTGGTACCTACTTGGTTTCCGCCTTTTCTTGGGTGAACAACTGCTACTTTTTAGCCGGCGCAGCCCCCTTGGGCTCAAGGGCGTCGGTGCTAGTGGGCTGCGCCACCGCGGTCGCCCTGAAAACAAGCTGGAGCACTTGCAGTGCATCCTTTGTGTCTCCTGACATGGTGAGGACGCTGCTGCTCCCAGGCATCTTCATGAGGTTGTATGCCGGGTGAGTTGCTGCCATGAACCGAGCCAAGGCCGGATAGCCGAGGATGGCATTGTAGGGGAGGCCAACGAGGGCGATGTCGAAGTCGACCAGCTCCGTGCGGAAGTTGTCGCAGGTGCCGAAGGTCACTTGGAGGAAGATCTGTCCCAAGGAGGCGGTGGAACCGGCTCCGATGCCCGAGAAAGTCCTGCTGGGTTGGAGCCGCTCCAGCGGCACATGGAGGAGGCTGAAGGCCTCCACCAAGAGCTAGTTGAGGCCGGCACCACCGTCGATAATGGTCCTCGTGATAGCCTATTGGCCGATGGTGGGGTGCACAACATCGGGAGCGCGCCCGAACCGATGGGGTTGAAGGGGTGATCCTCCGAGTCGAAGGTTAGATCGGCCTCGGGCGCCACCCAGCCCGGGGAGGCTTCTCGGCGCTTGGAGGCGGTGCTGATCCGGCGGGTGAACGGCTTGACGTGATGGCTCGAGGGTGGTGCCTGGGAGCCACCCAGGAGAGCTGCGACAATGGGCGGCGCTGGTGCAGCGAAACGGGCGAGGAAGAGGTCGCGCAGCTCCTCCCAGGAGGTGACAGAGGTCGTCGGTAGGTGGAGGAGCCTCGCGCGCGGGACGCCGGTGAGGGCCATGGGTAACCAGTTGGCCATCACCCAGTCGTCGCCCCCGGCTCTGAGGACGGCCTCCTCGTACGCCAGCAGGAAAATCATCGGGTCCGTCGCGCCATCGTAGCGCGACGTCTTGGGCCTGAACTTGTGCGGCCACTGCACCTGTCGCAAGGCGGGGGCCAAGGCCTGGAGCCCCCTGGCCCCAGTGTCAGCATCCGTTGCTGGAGCGGGCGACGCATTGTCCGCCATGAGGGCGGGATGCGATGTTGGGGGAGAGCGGGTCGTCAGGAGGGAGGACTCCGACGCACCCCTACCTAGCGCGCCAAATGTCAGATTTTGGGTTCCGGCAGACCCTTGAGGTTCGACCAGTGGGGTGCATGCGGAGATCTCTCCCCTACCGATCTACGTCCGATCTCCTTGCGTGATCTATGCTGGAAACAACGAACAACACAAGGGACATGAGGTTTATACTGGTTCGGGCCACCGTTGTGATGTAATACCCTACTCCAGTGTGAGGTGTGGTGGATTGCCTCAGGGGCTGCTGATGAACAGTACAAGGGAAGAACAGCCTCGCGAGAGGTGTTCTTGAGCTGGTGCGATGAACTGCTAGGGTGAGTTTAGTCACCTCTCTCCCTCTCTCTGCTAGGGCTCTATGTCACATCCCTGGTCCTGTTATGCACTAGGCTAGACCCTCATGTGAGCATCATGTTTTAATTCAAATGAAATTTGAATTGAGGGATTTTCAAAGCCTCAGAAACCTTCTAAAAATGATCAACATTAAAATCTTCTCAAAGAAGCCCAAGAAAATGTTCCTCTTAGTCTCTGAAAATATTGCAAAGAGGTAAAGCTCAAAACAATATTTTTGGCATCTCAGAGTTAATTATTTTGGGCCTTTGAATCAAATAAATAACTATTTGCATTGGATATATATTTGATATATAAATAATATATGTCCAATAATACTGGAACATTTTATGTGGTTTGGTATATTTTAGTCCTAGCCACATAACTATTTTCAGGATTTTATAAAATGGTTTAGTGTCTAAAACTAAATCAAAACAAACTACAGAAAATAGAAAACAGAATTAAATAGAAATAAAAGAGAGAGAGAGAAGGACTTATCTGGCGCTCACCTGGTAGCCCAGCCGGCCCAGCTCCTGTGCGGCCCAGCCCATCTCCACTTCCCCCCCCCCTGTCGTCTTCCTCCTCGCCAGAAGGACCGAGGCGTGGCGCGCGCGCGCGAGAGCCCCGGCCACCTCCTGCTTACCTGCTCGCCGCTGGAGGCACCTAAGAGTGCCACACACTCCCCTCGACCCTCTCCTACTCTCCCCGTGCCCCTCTCCTCTCTCTCCCCGGAACACTCTCCCCCTCCTCT
>NC_057797.1:453783856-453792180 GCF_018294505.1 Triticum aestivum
CTCTATTCTCCTCACCCGAACGGAGCCGCCTCCACCGACGAGAACCACCGTGGCCACCGGCCACCCCTCGCCCTGTCGATAAGCCCAAAAGAACCGCCGTCGTCTCCTGCATCGTCTACGCCAGCCCGTTCGACTGCGAGAGCCCTGCATCGCCGCCCACGCCGTCTCCCCCCCCATCTCCGGCCGCCCGAGATCGCCGGCGCCCGCTCGCCACCTCCGATGTCTCCCCTGAGCCGCTGGGCCTCCAATCGACCCCCTGTAAGCCCCGCCATCGTTCACCCCTACCCCCGTTCCCTTTTGCTCGCTCTGGCCGCCGATTCCATCAAGGCCGAAAACCCCCGCCGCGCGAGCTCGACTCCGGCGAAACCCCGGTGACCATTTGGTCACGGGCGTGCACCCGTTGTGCTTGCCGCGACCCGTAGAGCCCCTCCAGCGCCTCAGCTCCCTCGCTTGTGAGCAGCAGCGCCGAACCCGACCGCACCCGAACTCCGGCCGCCGCCGATTTGGTCGCCGCCGTCGATTCCGACCACCGCAACTGCTGCCGCCACCACCACTGGATGTGCGAGTCTTCCAGCTCGCTGTAGCCGCAAACCCCGAGCAAAACGGTGCCCTGTAGCGCCGTCCCGAGCAACTCTGGCGAGGTCTCGCCGTCGCCGTGGTCGCCGGCGTCACTAGCTGACGTGGCTCCGTCATTAGGAGCTAATCCAACTAACTAAACCACCTACAGCCAGTGACAGTAGGCCCCACCCCTGGTCAAACCCCAGTCAGCGCTGGGTTTGACCGGGATTAGCTCCTGTGTCACTGACGTGTGGACCCCGCACGTCAGGTTTGACCTGGTCGACGCCTTTGACCTGCTGACGTCACCCCTGCGTCATGCTGACGCAGTATATGCTTCTGGAATTTTAAATAAGTCAGAAATGATTTATTTATTTTCAGAATATGCCCTAAACTTCAATAAATCATAGAAATTCAACCGTAACTCCAAATTAAATAAATTATATATGAAAAATTATCAGAAAAATTCAAGGAATCCATATGTACCATTTTCATGCATGTTTGAACAATGCTTGTCCTCTGTTTTGGACAAAACCAATAAAGGGCATTTAAATAATCATATATGGAGTTGGAATTTGAATCTTGTATTCAAACCAACTTCATTTAATCTGTTGCTAGTTGCATTAGCCCAAAACACATTCATATTGCCATGTCATGAGCATGCATCATATTGTGCATTGCATTGATTGTATTTCTTCTTTGTTGCCGGTATCTGTTCCCTCCCGGTAGACGATGTTCCGACGTTATGATCATTGACACTGATGAAGACTCAATGTTATCTTCAGAAGTGCCAGGCAAGCAAAACTCCCTTGTTCATTCCGATACAATCCTACTCTCTCGCTCCTGCTCTCTTTTACTGCATTAGGACAACAACGATTCATCTGTTACTTGCTGCGGTAGCTGAACCCCTTTATCCTCTACATGACCTGTCATTCCACAGTAAATAGATGAAACCCACTAGCATGAGTAGGAGTTGTTTGACCCCTGTTGTGCCTACTCATTCATGCTTGTTTGTCATGCCTGCTACTGCTTAGAGTTGTGTCAGGTCTGATTCATCGGGAATGAATCAGAGGTGTGTAAACATGTCCTACTGTGTGTGAGCTAAGTGGTGAACACGATTTGGTAAAGGTAGCGGTGAGAGGCCATGTAGGAGTACATGGTGGGTTGTCTCATTGCAGCCGTCCTCAGGAACTGAGTTCTGTGTTTGTGATCCATGATTCAGCTACTACCATACATTGGGCCCTGAAATATGACCCCGCTCGACTTCTTATTCACCCTAGTCCTCTGTCCAGGAGTTGCAAGTAGTTTCTGGTGTTTGTAGTATGCTGGAGGCCGTGGACAGCGCTGACCGTAGGGGTGGGCTGTGATGCGGTAGGCACGTGGCCGGGTATACCGGGCACCCGTTTGGTGTCAGGGAACCCTGTTCACATCGTTTGGGGCTGTGAGCGAAACTCCGGCCGGATCTCCTCATGGATGGAACCCGAATAGGCGATAAACCTGGACTAGAGACTTAGGTGTTTAGGTAGGTCGTGGTCTACACCCACGTCGGCTTTCGCTTGAAGTCTGCCGAGCACATGTCGTGTGCAGACGCTAAGTGGTGGAAACATGTATGAAGAAGTACACCCCTGCAGGGTTAACATCATCTATTCGAATAGCCGTGTCCGCGGTAAAGGACTTCTGGGTTGCTTATATCAGTTCATAGACAAGTGAAAGTGGATACTCTAAAATACGCAAGATAAGCGTGAGTGCTATGGATGGCGTTCTCGTAGGGAGACGGGAGCGGATCCATAGTGGTGTATTGATATGGTGAATATGTGGACTCGTGTGCGCCACCTCAAAAGAGTTACATTGCAGTCGTAGTTCAAGTTAGCCACCGAGTCAAAGCTGGCTTGCTGCAGTTAAACCCCACCACCCCCTTTGTTGATAATGATGCATATGTAGTTAGTTCTGATGTAAGTCTTGCTGGGTACATTTGTACTCACGTTGCTTAATTTATGTTTTTGCAGAGAGACTTCAGTCTCGTTAGTAGTACCTCGTGGACTTCGACGTTTAGCTTGTTACCTCAGCTACGATCTTGTGCCCTCGGCAGGATCTGATAGATAGTCAGGCTTCTAAGCCTTTTTCATTTATAGATGTCTGTACTCAGACATGATAGCTTCCGCTTGTGCTTTGCTTTGTATGCTCTGAATGTTGGGTCATGAGACTCATGTTTGTAATATCTCGCTCCTCGGAGCCTATTGAATAAATACTTGAGTCGTAGAGTCATGTTGTGATGCCATGTTGTGCTTGCACATATCGAGCATATTGTGTGTATGTTATTGAAATGCTTGGTATGTGTGGGATCTGACTATCTAGTTGTTTATCTTTAGTAGCCTCTCTTACCGGGAAATGTCTCCTAGTGCTTCCACCGAGCCATGGTAGCTTGCTACTGCTCCGGAACACTTAGGCTGGCCGGCATGTGTCCTTCTTCATTCCTGTGTCTGTCCCTTTGGGGAAATGTCACGCGATGAATACCGGAGTCCTGTTAGCCCGCTACAGCCCGGTTCACCGGAGTCCTACTAGCCCAGTGCTACAGCCTGGATTCACTCGTTGATGACCGACACGTTCGTTGCTGGGTCATGAATGCCTGTCCCTGTAAGTCTGTGCCACTTTGGATTTACGACTAGCCATGTCAGTCCGGGCTCCTTATCATATGGGTGCTAGCCACACTCTCATATACGTGTGCCAAAAGGCGCAAACGGCCTCGGGCAAAGGTAAGACGACACCCGTGGGATACCGTGCATGAGGCCGCAAAGTGATATGAGGTGTTACATGCTAGACCTATGTGGCATCGAGTCGGGGTCCTGACAATGTTGGTATCAGAGCTTGACTGCCTGTAGGATTACCAAGCCAAACTCGTCGAAGTTGAGTCTAGAAATTCTTTACTTATATAAGGGAATTGATTGTGGGATGGAACGTAAGGCTCTTTTTACTCCTTATACCTCATGGCCTTCTGATCTGAGTCATCATCTTCTCTTCTACGGGGATTAAGAACTAGGCTATCTCTTCTTTCCATCAGGATCACATGTTACTAATCCGTAGACTTATAGAATTGTTGGAATTAAGCCTCGTTTCAGATCCTATTACTTCCGTATGTTAACTGTTGATCTCGAGACCTTGATATTGTGCTTCTGAGTGGTTATGCCACCATTTTTGTGAATGTCTCAAATCTTTTCTGAGCATTTACAGCCGTTATGCTGTCCGACTCATCCCAGGTTTCTAAATAGTCTGATGCATTTGCAAAATCCTTTCCCTCTGGTTTCGATGTTCCTTTGGGCTAGATTAACCACACTAATCGGTGAGTTGAGGTACTTTATTGCCTTGACATATATGTTGGAGCAGGTATTATGACCCTAGGTGTCTTAGGGGATCATCTAGTGGTCTATCCATGATTTGTGTCCTAGTGTGATGATTCTGGCCTTTATTCTCGAAAGCATTCCGTGATGCTACTTAGGAGTAGGTATTCTATTCCTGGGTTCTTGAACCCGAGATTCACTCTACTTACTTCATGTTGATAGTGTTTGCTTGTTCCTTTAGGTTATTAGTAACCTTTGCGATAGTCCTCGAGGTTCGTGGTACATCCTTCTTCCAATTACCATGAACCATTCTTGGCAGGAGTTCTTCTGAACCAAAAGATGACAACAAGAGTGCTCTCGATGAGTTCTCCATGCTATATTGTGACCCTGCCAGCTCAACCTTTCTGCATGGGTTATCCGGAAGAATTATGTTGAAATCGTTCGACATGCTAATCCATGCCTCCACAACTCAGAAAATCGTATGTTCCTTTGAGTTGTCCCTCTTTAGTTGTCTTTTGGCCCTCGTCTATCAATTGATAGTCAAGAGTATGTGTGCATTCGTTCATCGATGCCTATTACTCTTGTGGTCTGTCAAGCCATTCTATTCCGGAATGACTAGGAGAAACAAACTCCAGTACCTCATCCATATCTAGGATTGGGTCAAAGCAATTGTGCTCCGCAGATCAGAATGCCAGCCCAGCTTTTGATTCTGTTCTACCCTGAAGTATTACCGTCTTTATGTCAGGATTTTCATGAGGATTGCACCGGCTCTTGTGAATTCTTGATGTAGTGATACTTCTCGCCATCATTATTCATCCCTCGGTTCTGTGTTGTCGCAACCGGAATGCCGACAAGTGAATCGTGATGTGCGAATTCAATACTCCTAGCAACTTTGTTGCTTGGTAGTTAATGGACAATAACCTCATTCTTAGCATGTTGATTTTTGAATCATCGCCCTAACGTTGATTGTGCTACCTAGTCCTTATTTCCTGGTGCACTCTTTGATTGATGAGTTAGGATTTTGTCAAGTCCTCGCTCATTTGATCATATCATCTTGCCCTGAAAAGAAAGATTGCTCTCGAGCTTAGTAACATACCGGTGGTTCGTGATTTTCCGAATATCTTCTCGGAAGTATTACCAGGTTGTCACCTGACCGCTGTGTTGAGCTCGTGATCAAGTTGGGTTCTTATGAACCACCTTCTCTCCAAGAATCGGTGCTAGATATCCCTGAGCTAGTTGTTTAAGCTGGACAACAACTTGGAGAGTTGGAAGATAAAAGCTTGTCTAACTTAGTTCGTTCCAAAGGGATATGCTTGTGTAGTGTGTGTTGAAGAAAGATGATATCTTCATCGATTGGTCCCTGTGATCAGTTGTTGGACCTATTGTCTTATCAATCCTTTGATTTGAGTGTGGGCCATCGTCAAGTCAAATCAGTACCAACGATGCTCGTAATGTTGTCTTACTCGTGGTTGATCCCTCGAGCATACACCATTATATCTTTTGGGTCTGACCAATGCTATCACTTGTTCACATAATTATGGAATTCCATTTACATGGAAATCTCGATGAGTTGTTGTTGAGCCCATCAGCAGCATTTTGTCTCTCCCATGAGTCATGTTGAACATCAACCTAGTGTTGGAAACTTGTGTAAGCATTCCTTCGTGTTTCGTTCATGAAGCATATGTTTGGATGAAGGTAGTGACTTCCTTTAATTCATGTGCATCTGATGCAAGTTGCCGCCGTGGATTCGAGAAAGTCAATGTTGCTTTCTTTGGAATCATTCCAAATCAGTCATGCACACGTGCGAAGAATTCTGTGGTTTGAAGACTTGCAACCTTCAATCTATATGTATCCCTAGCACACCAAGCCACTGATTGATTTGCTCAAGGAGAAGGAGTTCCTTCATAAGAGCTAATCCGGACTTATGTAAGGACTTCGATATCCTCGATGATGGTTCCCAACTTGAACTCGGTAGTGTTTTATTGTAAGACTACCACGTGGTCATGCTTGTCTAGGACATCGTGTTCACACGTGTGTAGCAGAACCAGCTCATGTTTTGGAGCTTACTATCGTAGTTCATTCCCCGAGAATCTCGCAACATCATCTCGTCGATTTGTGTTGCAAACTTTCGTTTTTGTTCCTAGACTCGATGAGTCTGGAATATCCTGACACCAACCAGATCTGAATCTCAGGCAGATATGATGGTTTGGAACATTTTCCAAGAACTATAATATCGATCCCTTGGAAACCGGTAAAGTGGATGTCGTGGCCAACACATCCAGCCGGAAGACCTGTTATTATAATATCTTGATTTGAGGAAGTTGGCCACCTCCCCATAGGGATTTCGTAGGATTTACTCCCTAGTTGCCCCTATGGATTTCTGTGTTCCGAAGTCCGACCTTTTTACTTGATGTTCTAGATATCAAACCATATCTATGAATGGGTTACACTAGCACATCAAGGAGAACATTAGAAGCGGAGTGCTAAATGTCTCTCGGTCGATCATCCAGATTTCGTTCCCTTGGCCTCGCCAAGGTGAAATCTGAGAAAGTGTTATCCTCCTTTGCATCTGCATCGTCTATCGCTATTCATCATGGTAGTATGTTGTGTTGTCAGCACCCTTGACACGGATGTTGATAAAACCTTGATGAGTGTGGAAATGCTCAAGTTCTTGAGAGCACGCACAAGTGTTACGTGTTATCATCGGCTCTAACTGGGATTACTCTCAGATTCCTCGGCAATGCTATGACCTTCGCAAACAGTGAATTCACTCTCTATTGTTGGGTTCTTCCCCAGTTACCAGAATCATTCCCAGCATTTGCATTTTGTTCCCAGCTTGCACCGCCAATGTGCCATTCTACCATGGGTCTCTTCCATTTCCGGTGGTAAGCAAATTCATCCATTACGTTGTCTTCAACAAGGTAATCCACATCATCCAAGTTCGAGTATGCCATTCTACCGACCCCCTCCAAACGATCGCTTGAGAATTGCCTTAGGCTGGTTTAAAGAGTTTCAATGATCTCTGAATCAAAGGTAATTCTTTTTGCCACTTAAGGGGATATATCTACGAGTCACCATCCCTAAGGTGCCTCGTTGTGGTATCATGGCAACTCAACTCCTCGCTACGTTGACAATCAATTACCACCTTCTTAAGCGTAAAATTGTTGTCTACCTAGTGAACCCTCGTCATCTGTCTCACTCCTTTTCCTCAGATGTATGCTTCGTGTCTCAGCTCAAGAGATGTTGCTACGACTCACTTTGTGAGCTGATCCTAGGTTGATTGATCTTCAAGAAGATAGATTCTTCTAGAGTTTTCCTTTCCTCCTCTCGTCATGCTAGTTGGAGTTCTCAGAGCAAGACGATGGGACAAAGATGGTGATTGAATCAACGTTCATTTGAAGTGCAACCTGGATCGTGAAGATTGTGCTAGTTTGCGTTCCCCCTTCACCTTACCCTACGCTTGAATCTCGGGACGAGATTTTTGTTTAGTGGGGGTGAGTTGTCACATCCCTGGTCCTGTTATGCACTAGGCTAGACCCTCATGTGAGCATCATGTTTTAATTCAAATGAAATTTGAATTGAGGGATTTTCAAAGCCTCAGAAACCTTCTAAAAATGATCAACATTAAAATCTTCTCAAAGAAGCCCAAGAAAATGTACCTCTTAGTCTCTGAAAATATTGCAAAGAGGTAAAGCTCAAAACAATATTTTTGGCATCTCAGAGTTAATTATTTTGGGCCTTTGAATCAAATAAATAACTATTTGCATTGGATATATATTTGATATATAAATAATATATGTCCAATAATACTGGAACATTTTGTGTGGTTTGGTATATTTTAGTCCTAGCCACATAACTATTTTCAGGATTTTATAAAATGGTTTAGTGTCTAAAACTAAATCAAAACAAACTACAGAAAATAGAAAACAGAATTAAATAGAAATAAAAGAGAGAGAGAGAAGGACTTATCTGGCGCTCACCTGGTAGCCCAGCCGGCCCAGCTCTTGTGCGGCCCAGCCCATCTCCACTTCCCCCCCACTGTCGTCTTCCTCCTCGCCAGAAGGACCGAGGAGTGGCGCGCGCGCGCGAGAGCCCCGGCCACCTCCTGCTTACCTGCTCGCCGCTGGAGGCACCTGAGGGTGCCACGCACTCCCCTCGACCCTCTCCTACTCTCCCCGTGCCCCTCTCCTCTCTCTCCCCGGAACACTCTCCCCCTCCTCTGTTCTCCTCACCCGAACGGAGCCGCCTCCACCGACGAGAACCACCGTGGCCACCGGCCACCCCTCGCCCTGTCGATAAGCCCAGAAGAACCGCCGTCGTCTCCTGCATCGTCTACGCCAGCCCGTTCGACTGCGGGAGCCCTGCATCGCTGCCCACGCCGTCTCCCCCCCATCTCCGACCGCCTGAGATCGCCGGCGCCCACTCGGCACCTTC
>NC_057797.1:453792546-453798657 GCF_018294505.1 Triticum aestivum
GGGCCTCCAATCGACCCCCTGTAAGCCCCGCCATCGTTCACCCCTACCCCCGTTCCCTTTTGCTCGCTCTGGCCGCCGATTCCATCAAGGCCGAAAACCCCCGCCGCGCGAGCTCGACTCCGGCGAAACCCCGGTGACCATTTGGTCACGGGCGTGCACCCGTTGTGCTTGCCGTGACCCGTAGAGCCCCTCCAGCGCCTCAGCTCCCTCGCTTGTGAGCAGCAGCGCCGAACCCGACCGCACCCGAACTCCGGCCGCCGCCGATTTGGTCGCCGCCGTTGATTCCGACCACCGCAACTACTGCCGCCACCACCACTGGATGTGCGAGTCTTCCAGCTCGCTGTAGCCGCAAACCCCGAGCAAAACGGTGCCCTGTAGCGCCGTCCCAAGCAACTCCGGCGAGGTCTCGCCGTCGCCGTGGTCGCCGGCGTCACTAGCTGATGTGGCTCCGTCATTAGGAGCTAATCCAACTAACTAAACCACCTACAGCCACTGACAGTAGGCCCCACCCCTGGTCAAACCCCAGTCAGCGCTGGGTTTGACCGGGATTAGCTCCTGTGTCACTGACATGTGGACCCCGCACGTCAGGTTTGACCTGGTCGACGCCTTTGACCTGCTGACGTCACCCCGGCGTCATGCTGACGCAGTATATGCTTCTGGAATTTTAAATAAGTCAGAAATGATTTATTTATTTTCAGAATATGCCCTAAACTTCAATAAATCATAGAAATTCAACCGTAACTCCAAATTAAATAAATTATATATGAAAAATTATCAGAAAAATTCAAGGAATCCATCTGTACCATTTTCATGCATGTTTGAACAATGTTTGTCCTCTGTTTTGGACAAAACCAATAAAGGGCATTTAAATAATCATATATGGAGTTGGAATTTGAATCTTGTATTCAAACCAACTTCATTTAATCTGTTGCTAGTTGCATTAGCCCAAAACACATTCATATTGCCATGTCATGAGCATGCATCATATTGTGCATTGCATTGATTGTATTTCTTCTTTGTTGCCGGTATCTGTTCCCTCCCGGTAGACGATGTTCCGACGTTATGATCGTTGACACTGATGAAGACTCAATGTTATCTTCAGAAGTGCCAGGCAATTAAAACCCCCTTGTACATTCCGATACAATCCTACTCTCTCGCTCCTGCTCTCTTTTACTGCATTAGGACAACAACGATTCATCTGTTACTTGCTGCGGTAGCTGAACCCCTTTATCCTCTGCATGACCTGTCATTCCACAGTAAATAGATGAAACCCACTAGCATGAGTAGGAGTTGTTTGAGCCCTGTTGTGCCTACTCATTCATGCTTGTTTGTCATGCCTGCTACTGCTTAGAGTTGTGTCAGGTCTGATTCATCGGGAATGAATCAGAGGTGTGTAAACATGTCCTACTTTGTGTGAGCTAAGTGGTGAACACGATTTGGTAATGGTAGCGGTGAGAGGCCATGTAGGAGTACATGGTGGGTTATCTCATTGCAGCCGTCCTTAGGAACTGAGTTCTGTGTTTGTGATCCATGATTCAGCTACTACCATACATTGGGCCCTGAAATATGACCCCGCTCGACTTCTTATTCACCCTAGTCCTCTGTCCAGGAGTTGCAAGTAGTTTCTGGTGTTTGTAGTATGCTGGAGGCCGTGGACAGCGCTGACCGTAGGGGTGGGCTGTGATGCGGTAGGCACGTGGCCGGGTATACCGGGCGCCCGTTGGGTGTCAGGGAACCCTGTTCACATCGTTTGGGGCTGTGAGCGAAACTCCGGCCGGATCTCCTCATGGATGGAACCCGAATAGGCGATAAACCTGGACTAGAGACTTAGGTGTTTAGGTAGGTCGTGGTCTACACCCACGTCGGCTTTCGCTTGAAGTCTGCCGAGCACATGTCGTGTGCAGACGCTAAGTGGTGGAAACATGTATGAAGAAGTACACCCCTGCAGGGTTAACATCATCTATTCGAATAGCCGTGTCCGCGGTAAAGGACTTCTGGGTTGCTTATATCAGTTCATAGACAAGTGAAAGTGGATACTCTAAAATACGCAAGATAAGCGTGAGTGCTATGGATGGCGTTCCCGTAGGGAGACGGGAGAGGATCCATAGTGGTGTATTGATATGGTGAATATGTGGACTCGTGTGCGCCACCTCAAAAGAGTTACATTGCAGTCGTAGTTCAGGTTAGCCACCGAGTCAAAGCTGGCTTGCTGCAGTTAAACCCCACCACCCCCTTTGTTGATAATGATGCATATGTAGTTAGTTCTGATGTAAGTCTTGCTGGGTACATTTGTACTCACGTTGCTTAATTTATGTTTTTGCAGAGAGACTTCAGTCTCGCTAGTAGTACCTCGTGGACTTCGACGTTTAGCTTGTTACCTCAGCTACGATCTTGTGCCCTCGACAGGATCTGATAGATAGTCAGGCTTCTAAGCCTTTTTCATTTATAGATGTCTGTACTCAGACATGATAGCTTCCGCTTGTGCTTTGCTTTGTATGCTCTGAATGTTGGGTCATGAGACTCATGTTTGTAATATCTCGCTCCTCGGAGCCTATTGAATAAATACTTGAGTCGTAGAGTCATGTTGTGATGCCATGTTGTGTTTGCACATATCGAGCATATTCTGTGTATGTTATTGAAATGCTTGGTATGTGTGGGATCTGACTATCTAGTTGTTTATCTTTAGTAGCCTCTCTTACCGGGAAATGTCTCCTAGTGCTTCCACCGAGCCATGGTAGCTTGCTACTGCTCCAGAACACTTAGGCTGGACGGCATGTGTCCTTCTTCGTTCCTGTGTCTGTCCCTTCGGGGAAATGTCACGCGATGAATACTGGAGTCCTGTTAGCCCGCTACAGCCCGGTTCACCGGAGTCCTGCTAGCCCAGTGCTATTGCCTGGATTCACTCGTTGATGACCGACACGTTCGTTGCTGGGTCATGAATGCCTGTCCCTGTAAGTCTGTGCCACTTTGGATTTACGACTAGCCATGTCAGTCCGGGCTCCTTATCATATGGGTGCTAGCGACACTCTCATATACGTGTGCCAAAAGGCGCAAACGGCCCCGAGCAAAGGTAAGACGACACCCGTGGGATACCGTGTGTGAGGCCACAAAGTGATATGAGGTGTTACATGCTAGACCTATGTGGCATCGAGTCGGGGTCCTGACACTCTACCAGATTTCTAGATCTCCCTCTACTCTGTGTGGCTGGTTCTACTTATATAGGCCCTGGGCCTCTCCCCAAATAATGAGCGGGAAGGGCGCCAACAATTGGCCATTTTGAAGAGGAACACATAGTATGAGCTATCCTGACCAAAGGTGGTCTTCGGCTGCCAAAAGCACTGGCGATGACGTCGTCTTGGGCTCCAAGGTGATCTCCGTCCTGCCGCTCTGCTGGTCTTGGTCTCGTTGCACCGGAATGGTAACCTTTGCCCGGTGCCTTGGCCTGTGCTTGCCCCCTTTGCACCAAAGGGGAAACAAGGACACTACACAGGCCGGCGCCCGCCTGGTCTTGATCGTCATGGCTTGCCTCACAGGCTCCTCGCGAGGTATCCCCGCCTTGATCTCTCCGCCTCCTCGCGAGCCTGCCTGACGAGGCTGCCACAAAGGAAGCTTTCTGTTGTCCGCCCCGCAAGGCTTGGCCCCTCGCGATGGTCTTGAGCCTAAGCTGATGAAGGTGGGCCGAGCTGGGCCCCCACTTGTGCCACACCGCAGGCAGCAGGCAGGCAAGTCTGGGGACCCCTATTCCCAGAAGGCCAACAACATGCATTGCATCCCGATCTCTAGAAGGAGTAGTAGAGAAAGCTATGCGGATAAATAGTTCCTTATAGTCAAGTAGACCTTCTTGGCGCCCTCGACTAGCTGGAGGCGGCGTGCCTCCAGCATCTCGATGTCTTCTGGGATGGGCGCCGTCAGGTCTTGTAGTGCTGCGTTGAGCGGGTCGTGAGCATCTCCGCCAGAGTGCTCACTGTGGCCGATGACAAGCACCTCTGTGACGGTGCTTTCGCCGCTCTCCTCGCGAGGAGGCGGCTCGTCGTAGACCATCATGTTGGTGGGGAACGCATCAAGCGACGCAGTGTCGGAGTCGACAAGCATCGGATCGGTGGAGCCAACGGATTCTAAATCCGCAGCGGGCTCGCTGGCGATGTGAAGCTGATCGAGGAGGCTGACGAGGCGGATCTCGGGGTAGTCATTGCCCGCATCGGCGCCGGGTCGTCGGAGAGGCGAACCTCGCCAACAAGGTCGGCGAGGCAGCTCGCCGTGCAGGCGAGCTCCACGCCACGCAGCGCATTGGCACAGACTCCGTCTGGCATGCCGGGCTGGCTATGCTCGTCAGGGAGGAAAAGGGTTCCTGTCCAGAACAGGTCTCCGAACGACGGTGCACCTTGCCCCACGGTGGGTGCGAAATGTCGGGGGTTGGGTGCAACATATGCCAATGGACGGCTTATCATGGTGGGAGCGAGTAGAACGTCGCCGGTGCCCGGAAGCGAGATGAGGCGTAGACACGTACGCCGGTAGATCTTACCCAGGCGCGGGCTCTCCTAGGAGATAACACCCCTAGTCCTGCTCTGTGGGGTCTCCGCATGATCACTAAGGGACATGTGAGTACAATGGTGGTGCTCCTCGAGCTGTATGCTAGAGGTGGGAGAAGGCAAGGCTTGATCTCTCCTCCCCTAGGTATGAATCTAGTCCTAACTGGGTGTGAACCCTTTGCATGGGTGCCCTTGGGGGTTTATATAGGCCTACCCCCTAGGGGTACAATGGTAATCCGGCCGGGCGTAGGGCCCGGCTGTCAGTCTCTCTGGTCGCCGGCCTCTCCGCCGTCTGGTGGGCCCCGCCGGCTGGTCTGGTACGGAGCCGACAGGCCGCTTCCGCCGCTCGCGGGTCCTGTCGATTGTGGATTACTGTAACCGTGTTGCTAATGATGTGTGCTCGGTCGGGGAGGCGTGGCTATAGTCCCGCCGCCTGGTGGGAGATCACTGTAGCCACTCTGTATCTTATCTGGTTAATGGTGCATGGGGCCCCGAGGAAGGATCGGGCTGGCTGCTGGGAGCCGGCCTCCCTCGGGTCTGACTAGTGCGGCTCCTGCTGCCCTCCGGGCTCTCGCTGACCGGTAGGGCCCGCCGTCCTTGGGCCGTACCGACAGGCTGTCGTGGGAGCAGGACTTGGCCTGTCAGGAGTGACGTCAAGGGTGAAGTGGCAACAGTGCCGCGCCGGGCGGAGATCTCCGCTGGTACGAGGCACTGTGGCCACGCTCGCTCCTGGATTCATGGGGGGATGGGCTACACTGTTGCGTCACCCTGTCCTATCTTCTTTAATGGGGGTGCAGACTTTGAGGGCACCATGGGCCGCCTGCTAGGAGCCGGCCTCTCCGGAGGCCGCCTGCCAGGAGTCAGCCTATCTTGGAGCCGCTTTCCTGTGCATGGCCGCCTTCTAGCAGTTGTCCGTCCAGCCAGCCGGCCACCAGAAGGCGGCACTTCACCTTGACGCCTTGAGGGGCGCAGCCGGCCCGATGTCTTGTAAGGTTCTAGGACTCGGGTTAGGCTACCCGTGCCCCATTACTCCGACAGTAGTCCCCGAAGCTGGTGAGGCGCCGCGGTCGAGACACCAAGGTGCCTCAACAGTTTCCTCCTCCGGGTGCTCTGAAAGAAACATCGTCCGACCCTCGGGAAGCTGGTTGGCGGGAGTCAGACATATCCAGTTGGATCTTCCTGGAATGTCGAAGGCATCGGCGGGAACCAGATGGCGTGCTGGCTAAGCTTCTCGATCAGCCGCCTGTCATGGGCACGCCACGTGGTGCCAGCCGGCCGGGCCATCCCGTGAGCCCACGTGCGCGATGGGATGCCTCGGCAGGCCGGTCCCACCACTACCGGGCCTCAGCACGCGAGCGGATCCGCTGCGGCCGAGGCGGGTGCTTTCGCTCGCCCGCGAAGTTACTGCGCGCAGTAACTTTGTGTGATAAAGGTGGGGACGTGGGGTCGTGGGCACTGTTGATCACACGATCCCACGCCTGCCCCCTCGGCTTCATAGCCCGCAAGCTATAAGTAGGGGAGGAGAGGGAGCGGCATAGCTCGCGTGCCCCTCTACCCCGCCCCTGCCTCCTTCTTCTACCTT
>NC_057797.1:453799079-453819078 GCF_018294505.1 Triticum aestivum
CGCCTCTCTCCATCGAGCTCTCCATGGCGCGTGAGCGAGGAGGGGACTGGGACGGATCGAACATCAACGAGGATAATATCACCTTCCTCCGCGAGACACGGCGTCTCCCCGGCGCAAATCAGGTGAAGGGGCGCATGCCGCTGGAGGGAGAGATCTTGCCGGCGCCGGGTGAGGGCGAGCGGGTCATCTTCCGCTCGCACTTCATCCGGGGCTTCAGCCTGCCGGCGAGCGACTTCCTCCGCTCATTCCTCGAGTTCTACCACCTTCAGCCTCATCACATCACACCCAACACTGTGATGCTCCTGGCCGCCTTCGTCATGATGTGCGAAGGATACCTAGGCGTTCTCCCCACCATCGAGCTGTGGGGAGCCTTCTTCTACACCAAACTGGGCACCTCCGTCTGGGAGGTGGCCGCCCAGTGTGGTGCCTTTGTTGCAGTCCGCCGGCCGTCGCCGCAAAACGTCTTCCCCATCATCAAGCTGCCGCAGTCGGTCAAGATGTGGCAGCAATCCTACTTCTACGTGGAGAACGTAGACCCGGCTGCCGACTTCCTCAACCTGCCGGCATACGAAGCCGACCCGCTAGCCGAGCCTTAGGCTAGCTAGGGCTACAAGCCGAAGCCAGTGTCGGCGCCGCCGCCATCCAACGGCTCCGGGAGCTGATCGACATCGAAGGCCTCAGGGCGTCTGACTTGCTGGTCGCCTTCATCGAGCGTCGGGTTCTTCCGCTCCAACACCGGCCGCAGCTGATCAACCGGATGAGCGGGCACCACAACCCGTGCCGGCTGAGCACCAAGGAGATGCCGGCTGCCGAAGTCGCAAACTTGGTGAACGAGATCTCCGGCCTCAGGCTGGAGGGGTCTTGGAGTTTCGGCAAGCGGCTATATTCCTGTGCCGACCCGCCGCCTGAGGTAAGTTTGCCGATTCTCTCTCTCTCTCTGATACTTGCCCTAGTCTTGATTTTGATCTTGATCAGCCGGCCTTCCGTTGTCTGAAATAGATCTACATGTCGAACACGACGGCCGCCCTCATAGGGGCGGGTGGTGACTACCAGCCGGACCGGGCGGTGAGCGATGTGGACGACCCCGACTTGGGTGTGGATGCCTTGGAGGACACCGCGACGGGCGGTGTCTACGACGCAGGTGGCTCCGAAGAAGTCGGCATCGAGTCCTGGCCTGATGACGAAGAAGAGCCGCGCCCCGCGCGAGGCGCTGGCAAGGCGGACGCAGGCCCCTCCGGCGAGCCGACTTCCCGAGGCAGCGCGCGCAAGCGTAAGCAAGGCGCCGCCTTGTTCGGCAGCGCACCGAAGAAGCCCAAGAATCCAAACGCCGCGACCAAGCGGAAGGAGGCTGCGGCGAAGGTGGCCATGTACCAGAAGCTCCCCAAGGCGCCCCCTATGGTGTCGGCGTAAGTTTCTTTCCTTTGTGCTTTCCTTCTCATTGACCATTTCTGAACTTCCTTTGCTTTACTTTCTTGATTTTAGGGCTCCGCTCTCTCTCGAGAAGTTGGCTGTCGGCTCCATCGTGAGGTCGGCGGATACCTCCACGACCACCCGGTGGATCGATCCGGCCGCCGACCTCCGGGAGGCGACGAAGCGGAACGCGCGGGAGGCGCGCGAGGAGCGGGAAGCCGCCCGCCTGAAGAAGGCGGAAGCTGACAAGGCGGAGGCCGTCACCCTGAAGAAGCTGGCGGAGGCCGAGGCCGCCGATGCGGCGAAGAAGCATGCTGAAGAAGCCGTGCATCGCCAGTCGGCGGTGTTCGTTGTTCCTCTGAACTTTGCGCTGCCACCATCGGAGTCGTGGTGCATACTGGGGAAGCCGGCGGCGAGCACCCTACTATGGAAAGGAAAGGTGGCGACGTCGCCATGCCGGATGTCATCGTGCCCCCGCCACCTCCTTCTACGGAGGCTCAAGACAAGCAACCGGTCGACCCGCCAGCACCACCAGCCGGGAACGATATGGTGACGGGCCCGACTCCCGGGTTCCGCACACCCCTACACCGCCGGCTTGTGAAGGCGGCATCGGCGCCGCGCCCGCTGGAGGCCGACACTGTGAGCTCCTCGATTCCGGACACCGACGCGACCAACGCTGCGCCCGCTGGGTGGGTGTGGGGAGGCGGAACGGGCCCTCTGAACCAGGCGATTCTGGTCGTTCAAGAAAAACTCCACCTCGAGGCCGACGCTCTCAAGGTCTGCAACAAGAATTTCCTGGAGTCGCGAGAGGCCATTCGGGTACACTTCTTGCTTATTTGCTTTTGATTCTTTTACTTCTTCGTGGGGGCGCGCTGGCGCACCCACTGGGTGTAGTCCCCAAGTTTCGGGCCGGCTGCTGAGCATGCAGCTCGGAACTATAATTGGGGAGCTCCGAGTACTAAATATCTTTGCTTGCAGGATTATCATAACCTCCGTGTGGCTGCCTTCAACTCCAAGGTCCTGGAGTCGGATCAACATGCTGCCGACTTGTCGGAGAGCCGGAGTAAGTCTCCTTCTTCCCCTGCGGGGGCGCACTGGTGCACCCGCGGGCTATAGTCCCCGAGATTCGGGCCGACTGCTGAGCAGTCGGGCCGGATCTTCCTAGCGACTTTATCTTTCTTTGCTGACTGGTGTCGTCTCTTTCTCCTTTCAATTTTTGCATAATCCAACACTGTTCTTCAATGGCAACTGGGCGAAGCCAATGCCGCGCTTCGAGCCAAGGAGGTGGACTGCGGCAAGCTGGCTGAAGAGCACGACCGTCTTGTCACGCAGCTGTCGGATTTCGGGTTCCGGGAGACCCTTGAGGTTCGAACACTGGGGTGCGCACGGAGATCTCTCCCCTACCGATCTACGCCCCATCTCCTCGCGTGATCTAAGCTGGAAACAATGAACAACACAAGGGACGC
Source organism: Triticum aestivum (assembly GCF_018294505.1). NCBI lineage: Eukaryota > Viridiplantae > Streptophyta > Magnoliopsida > Poales > Poaceae > Triticum > Triticum aestivum. The sequence continues at coordinate 453,801,956 of NC_057797.1, forward strand.
GAGATTGGCCACCGTTGTGGTGTAATAACCTACTCTAGTGTGTGGTGTGGTGGATTGCCTCAGGGGCTGATGATGAGCAGTACAAGGGAAGAACAGCCTCGCGAGACGTGTTCTTGAGCTGGTGCGATGAACTGCTTGGGCAAGTTCAATCGCCTCTCTCTCTCTATCTCTCTTTTTCGGTCCCTCCTTGTCTGCCCTCTCTATCTCTCCCTCTGGGTGTCCCCTCCTTCTATGGTGGCTAGCTCTATTTATAGGGGCCCTGGGCCTCTCCCCAAATAATGAGCGGGAAGGGCGCCAACAATTGGCCATTTTGAAGGGGAACATCTAGTACAAGTTATCCTGACCAAAGGTGGTCTTCGGCTGCCAAAAGTACTAGTGATGACGCTGTCTTGGACTCCACGGTGACCTCCGTCATGCTGCTCTGCTGGTCTTGGTCTCGTTGCACCAGAATGGTAACCTTTGCCTCGTGCCTTGGCCTGTGATTGCCCCATTTTCACCAAAGGGGAAACAAGGACACTGCACAGGTCGGCGCCCGCCTGGCGTCCGCCTAGTCTCGATCGTCATGGCTTGCATCACGGGCTTCTCGTGAGGTACCCCTGCCTTGATCTCTCCGCCTCTTCGCGAGCTTGCCTGATGAGGCTGCCTCTAAGGAAGCTTCCTATCGTCCGCCCCGCAAGGCTTGGCCCCTCGCGAGGGTCTTGACCTTGAGCTGATGAAGATGGGCCGTGCTGGGCCCCCACTTGATCCACACCGCAGGCCGCAGGCAGGCAAGTCTGGGGACCCCCGTTCCCAGAACGCCGACAGTAGGTCCCGGGCCCAAGGCATGCTTGGGCTTGGCCTAGCAGGGAAGCGAAGGGGCGAGTGCGATGCGCCGCGGGCCCCAAAAGCCGGCGGCCTCGGGCGCCGCGTGGCGATTGATTGGACGTGGGCGTCTGCGCTTCCCCACGACGCCTTGTTTCGCGCCCGGCTATGCGGACCCGCAGTTGCACACAGTTGTTCCTCCTTTCCGCTGCTTGCTCGCCTCCTACCTTTCCTTCCTCTTTGAGCTCCAGCCTCCGCCGCCAGCCCGGCTCAACTTCTTCACTCTCTTCACTGGCATGGCGCCGACGAAGAAAGGAAGGGGAAAGAATCTCGCGCCTTCACTCCGCACAACTCCGGCGGCGGCCCCCGCCATTGCTCGGTCAATCATACTCAATCCAGAAGCTTTGAACAAGGTCTGCTCCGCCCTTGCCACGATCTTCAATGAGTGCGGCAGGACCATAGTCTAGCCTGCGTCCCATGCCTCCCTTGATAGGATCATCACAGAGGTCCGATTCTTCGCCGATGCCCTATGGGCGGGTCTGGTTCCCCCCTTTTCCGCCTTCTTCAATGCGGTGCTCTCCCATTATCAGATCCATATGGTGCATCTCAGGCCGGAGTCCATTACCCTTCTGGCTGTCTTTGCTTTTGTTTGCGAGGCGATGATAGGCATTCCTCCCTCTGTTGCCCTGCAGCGCCACTTCTTTTCCTTGCGCCTGAGCGACCCCACTCAGTGCTCCGGGTGCGTGAGCTTCTTCGCCGTGCCAGAGACGGCCGCTTCAGGGATGGACTTTAGCCTTCCTTCTCCTAAGCCCAGGTTCAGAGAGCGGTGGCTGTACGTGGATGTCGGAGTGCCGAATCCTCTGCTCTGGCACCCAACCTTGCCTGTTGTTCCCCATGCGGGTTGGGATCATGAGGTGCTCGCGAGCCCCCGGCTCGCCTTCGTCTGGCACCGCTTCCAGAGTTTGAGCGCGCTCAATGTGACAGCGCCCAAGGTGGTGAAGGAGTTCCTCCAATGTCGCATTGCTCCTCTCCAGCACCACTCTCGCTGGATGTGGGACTTTGTGGGGCACAGAGACCGCATGCGGCTTCAGGAGGAGGACTTGGCGCCTGAAGCGCTGCGGACGGTGCTCAGGGTCTTGACCGGCGATCCTTCCCCAGGCAGCCTTCGGAGTAATGGTGTCCTCTTGTATCTTTGCTCCGGTAGGGCCGATTTTGTGAGGCAGATGCCCAACTTCAACGAGTGGGGGCTGCGCCCTGCTGGCTTCATGGGGCCCCGCGAGAACCCAGCCACCGTGGTTGCTTCCCCTGCTGCCCAGAGCAGTCCTTCCTCGGGCGACAGGGCGGGGAGACGAGAACCGGCGAGAGTTGAGGTGACCGATGTCGAGGTGCCGACGCCGTGAAAAGTCTTGAAGGCGGCGTCTCCCGAGGCCCGCCCTGGAGCGGTGTCAGGTGCGGAGTCGCGGCCTATGGTTCCTGCGGCCAGGGCTCCCGAGCCCCCAGCCGTTCCTCACGAGGCGACGCCTGACGGCGCCCCCTAGGTTGACTCCTCCAGCGCTGATCATCTTGACGCTTCTTCTGCACCAGAGGCCGACCCCTGCGCCGAGCGCCTAGGTTGGTTCTGCGTAGACTTCGGGGCCCTCCGCAAGAGGAAGGAGGCCTTGGGTGACAACGACCGCCCCTGCCGCTTGTTGAAGCGCAGGAAGTACTTTGCCATGGACGAGTAAGTCTTCTTCTTTCCTTGCTCATTTACTTTGCTATCCCTATGACTGATTGTGGCCCTTTCAGGCCCTGCCCTACAAAACTCGCCGAGTCAGCCCGGGAGCCATCTCCCCAAGCTTCGCCTTCTCTGCTGGCCCTGCGCTCGCCGAGCCCGAGCGGCACCCCTGCTGCCAGACCGGTTGGTGGAGTGGTCCGTTCCACAGGGCAGCTCGAGCCTGCGCGCCCGCTGTCCTTTCTTCATGAGTCCTTCTGGGGCACATCTGGCTTGCCCCACGTTCCTCCTCTGATCATAGATGGTGAATGGCTGAAGTCTGTCTTTGGCTCCTCCTCCGTGGGTGGACCGATGCCAGGCCGGATTCCTGGAGAGGTCCGTTCGGCGATGGCTAGTGTGCCAGCCCCCAGCTCCGCGCCGGGAGGGGGCTTGCCGCCTTGGGGCCCTACGAATGCTCCGGTGGAAGAGGGTGATGCGGTAGACGTGCTCAGGCACGTCCGGGAGCGACACGCCCTTCGTGAAGAGTTCCTCCGAAGGGCGGCGGATGCGGTGAGCCAGATCGGGGCAGAGCTTGCTGACGAGGATGCACGCCTCGAGGACGAAGGCTTGTGCCTTGCTGAGGAGAGGCGCAAACTAAAGGTAGCCATCGCCCTCGCGCGTCACCAACGTGATCTCGAAAACACGAAGGCTGAAGCGTCGCTGGCAGCTTCGCGGGAGGCCTACTCCCAGGCCGTTAAGGAGGCTTGGGAGGCAGACCGACGGCGCAAGGATGCGGAGGAGCACGCACGGGAGCTCCAAGCTTGGACTAACTCCCTGGAGCAGCAAGTGGAACTGCGCCAGACGGCCCTTGAGTCGATGGGGGTGGCCTCTGTTGACTGGGCGGAGCTTCTGAAGCGTGAGGAGGCGCTGACGCTGGAGGCCGCCGAGCGTAACCTTGACCTTGAGCGGTTGGAGACGAGGGAGCGCCTGGTGGCCCGGGCGGAGGATGACGTTGCCGTGCGTGAAGCCCGGGCCCAGGAAGAAGTCGATCGCCGCGTGGCGGAAGCTCGCTCGGCCTTCGGACGCGAATACGAGACGAGGTGGGGGCTGATCAAGGCCGAGGATGAGGGCAGGACCGCAGCCCTCAGGGCCAAACTGACGAAGTGACGCGGCGTGCGGACTCCTCCGCAGCCACCCTCAGCGCGGCGCAGGCGGAGCTGTCCTCTTCCCGGGCCGAGCAGCTTCTTCTCCAACTGAGGGTTGATGACGCCGAGGCCGTCACACAGCGGAATGAGGACGAGATCCGTCGGCGGCGGGTTCTGGAGCATGTGCATGCTCCCATGCTTCAAACTCTCAGAGAGAGGGCCAACACAGCTTTGGGCTATATCTGCGAGGTTGCCGCTAAGGAGCCACATGAGGTCAACTACACTGGCAACCTCCAATTTTTCACCGTTGTGGTGATGCTTCTGGAGAACTGATGCGAGAGGTCCCGTTGGCTTGTCGAAGAGAGGAGCCGAGCCTTGCTCGGGCGTGCCTTCTCCCGCGTCTTCAACCATCTGCAGGACAGGGACCCCCACTTCGACTTGGACGCTACCATTGCACCCGTGCCCATTGCCGTCCGGGGCGACCTGGCGCGGTGGGTGGAGGACAACGTGGACGCCCTCGTCAGGGCCTTTGCGTCTGGTGACGACGGCGTGGTCGTGGCACCAATGAAGGTGGCGTTGTGGACGAGCCTGGCGCTCATGGAGATGCTGGCGGCGGCGGCAATGTCAACGATGCTAGTGATGCCTCCGAGGATGCCCAAGAAGACGTGGTGAGTGATATGTCCGACTGACCGCATGTCACTGCTGTTTAACCTGCACGAAGAAGGTTCAGGCTTGGCCCTGAAGGATGTAAGAGCATTTTGGGAGGGGAAGCCCCTCATGTAAAGGTTTGGAATTAGTACCCTGGTAAGCATAATGTTGCGTGTGAACTTAGCCGCTATCCCAGTGATGGGTCAGCTGGCTTGTGTACCTTCCAACCCCGACGAGTCCCAAGCAGGCCTCCGGGGGCCGCTGCACCTCAGGTGTCTTCTGATTAACTTGTGGATCCCGGGATGAAAACCTCCAGAGAGGGTGCGGTAACATCGGTCCTGGTTGTAAACGTGCTTGGCCCGGCCCGGCTCGTGAGGGGCTCGCAACGGGGGGGGGGGGCAGCCGATGCTAACTTTGGACGCAAAGCCGAAACCAGAGCGCGAGAGATTGCTCGAACGAGACTAAACACCCCCTCCCCCAAACACACGCAAGCATCGAGCTCAAATCCAACTTAAATCCAAATCGAAGAACTTGTCAACAAGGAAAGGCAAAAGCAAAAGGCCGCGCCCGGCACCTAGTCTAGTCTTCGACATCTTCTCACCAGCGCGGAGCTAAGTGCTACCACTGGGCATGGGCGGGAACCCCCGAGGCCCGAGGGCGGCTCTCCGGAGACTCCGGGGCGTGTACATCCCCACTCATTATTACGTGTGAGTGTCACGGGCGGCGAGCTTCACAAGCACTAGGCCTTCTTCACAGGTAACAGCCTTGCTTCATATCGCCAGACGAGGGCCCCACCTTGCGCCTCACTCTGCCGCCATCGACGACGGCGACCAGAAACCAGGACGACGCCAATGGGGCAGAGCCGCCAGCGGTTCCCCCGATGACCATGGGTCCCCTGCCGGGGGCAGGCCTTGGGCACCTCCCCGACAGGGGGCCTACCTCCTGAGAATGCCTTGATCTGACCGCCGCGGAGACGAACCTGAATCTCGGCCCCTCTCCTGCAGCCCCCTGCGCCCTCCTCCTGAGGGGTATGAGGTTGCAGAATTGGGGCAGCCACCTGCTGCGGCGACCTGTATCTCCTGTGACCCATGGTTAGCATAAGCTTGCTCTCGAGGGATGAATGGTACCCGATAATTGCCGCCGCCGGTGCGGCCGTCGAGGCTCTCTTGTGGTTCCTAAAAGAGCTCAGCTCTTGGCGTCTCCTCGCCCCACCCTGGCCCGAGGAATGAGCCATGATCTTCTTCCAGTGCGCAACCCTGATCCACCATGCGGGGCACGTAAGCTTCTGGGGCCACCGCCCCGTGTGCCTCGCTGTAGCGCCCCGCATGCCACGCAGCCTGGCTTGGAGTGCCGTCTTGGGGGTGATTGCACGGCGGTCCGCCGAAGCCGAAGGCCATGGCGGGCACCCCTTCGCTGGCCTAAGAAGAGGCTGGCGCGACTTGTCGCCCGGTGCCGGCGGGGGTGTTGGTGCTGAATGGGCCCTGGAGTCCGCCGGAAGTTGCGTGCGCGCGCACGCCGCCGCCATACGGCCCGCCTTGGGTCTGGGGTGGCAGCTGGATGCAAAAAGGAGGTGTCCCTAAGGCGGCAGCGTCTAGGAGCTCGGTGACTCACTCCAGCAATACGTCGCGGGCGCCCTCCAGTAGCCGACACCGTAGCAGCTCTCGGGCCACCGTGAGCGCGGCCCTAGAGTTTGCTTGCTCCCGTCGGGTGTACGGCACCGTGGCCGCGGTGTGGTTTGAGGCCTTTGCTACAGCCCGCACCTGCCGTGGTGTGAGGGCAGGCGGCATCTGGCTGCGTCGCCCGCGCCCCGCAACACCTTGCAGAGCGTAGGCTGCTTGAGGCGCAAGGTTGAGGTCGCCCTGGGCCGGTGACACGGCGTGGGTGGGCCACGCTGCCCCGCGGTCGGTGTTGGCAGCTGGGTTGTAGCGCCCCGAGACCGATGTGCCAGGTGTCCTCCAGTTATTCGTTGTTGTTGCCTTGTCATTGCTTGTGTGTCATGCATGTCATATCATGTCATCATGTGCATTTCATTTGCATACATGTTCGTCTCATGCATCCGAGCTTTTTCCCCATTGTCCATTTTGCAATCCGGCGCTCCTATATCACCCGGTGTCCCTTTCTACCACTTTTCGTGTGCGGGCGTTAAACGTTTTCGGATTGGACCGAGACTTGTCATGCGTCCTTGGTTTACTACCGGTAGACCGCTTGTCAAGTTTTGTACCATTTGGACTTCGTTTGATACTCCTACGGTTAACCGAGGGACCGAAAAGGCCTCGTGTGTGTTGCAGCCCAACACCCCTCCAAAGTGTCCCAAAACCCACCTTAGCCTCCTCCATCATCTCGGTCGTTCGATCACGATCGCGTGGCCGAAAACCGCACCTCATTTGGAGCTTCCTAGCTCCCTCTACCTCTATATAATGCCCCTCCTCCGAAATCCCGCAGTCCAAACCCTAGCAACTTCCCCTCTCCGCCGCCGGACGAAACCCCCACCACCGGACATTGTCCAGCGCCCTCACCGCCGCCACGTGGCGCCTCCCGATTCACCGAGACGCCCGCGCCACTGCCCGCTTTGGCCCGCCGGGGCCCAGGCGGGGCCCTCCCGGCCTGGCCCGCCGCCGCCTCGCACCCGCTCCTAGCCGCCCCGGCACGCCCCAGCGCACCCTGCCGCCTGGTGTTTCGGCCGCGCCACCCGGCCGCCCACCGGCGCCGCCCAGTTCACCGGCTCCGCCGCGGCTGCTTCCTCCCGCCGGCGCCGACCACCGCCGCCACCACGCCGCCCGAAGTACGCCGCGCCACCGCGCCTCGCCGTCCTCCCCATCCGGCTCCCTCTCCTTCCTCCTCCTCGAACGGCAAGTCCGGCCACCGCAGCTCCATTTTCTCCGACGACCTCGAGCTGCTACAGTGCATCTATAGTGCCAGATCTGAGATCTAGAACTCACGGTTGACTTTCCCCCCTCAAAACCCTAATTTTCTTGTAATCTTTGACATGCCATAACTCTGCATCCGTAGCTCTGATTCGTGCGTGTAGCATATGAAAATGTTCGTCTCGACGAGTACATAATTTCATCTCATTGCATCATTTTCATTTGAGCTCATCTTGATGACCGAAATGCTGTTGGAAGAGGGCTATGTGAGGAATATTTCAGATCTGTTTCAGCAAATGGCCTTTTGTCATTTTTGCATGATTAATGTGTGCATCCTATGACCCTGAGCTCTACATGTGTTTTGTTATATACCATGCCATCTTTACAGGGGTGTATGCCATGTATTTTTGTGATCTTTGTGGTGACTAGCACAAGCTTGCAAAGTAGTGTAATCGGAAATGCTGATTTTAGGGACTTAGAATTTCACCAAGTCCTTTTCCTGATTTTGTTGTTATGCCATATGTTCATGTTGTTTCCTAGTGATCCGTGCCTCTTTTGAGGATGATCAGTAAGGATGTTTTGTTAATGTTGTGGTGCTCTATCCATCCATGTCTTTGTTTGCATTTATGGATCAGCCTAGATTGAGTCAATCGAGCTCTACTTTTGCTATAAAATGATCCTGGCAGATTGTTGACATGTTTAGCGGTTTTGCCGAGGTTGTTGCCATTGATTCGTGTATGCTATGATGTTGTTCTTGCCATATCTAGCTTCTATGCCATGTATTCTTCATGGGTGTATGCTTAGTTTGTCATGCCATGCTCTGTAGTGAGTGCATAGAGCTCATAAACATGCCTACTCGTTGACTGATTTGCCATGCTCCAGTTTTTCACAAAGTCTGAATCTGTTTATGTTTTTGCCATGTTCACATGCTTGCAATTGTATTTTCTGGTCCCTTTTGGCTCAAGGTCACTAAGGGACTTTTGTTATGTGCTTAGAGTAGCTTCATGCCATGCCTTGATTTGCCATGATATGTTCCTGTAGCATGTAGTTTTCATGCCCTAAAGTTTGCTTCCTGATGATAAATTCCAGACTTGTGTTAATTTCACTAAGTCTGAAACCTGTTATCGTTTGCTCTTTTGCCATGCTTGTTTGAACCTGTTAATGGATGAATTAGTCATAGATCAGTGTTCATCTTTTGTCAAGCTTCATGAGTGGATCCCTGCCATGTACTGTGTTGCCAAGTTTGAGCACTGTAGAATATTTATCTTGATGCATTTAGATGGCTACTTGCTGTTTATTGCAGACCGGTGCCATATTTGTTTTGCTTGCCATTTCCAAACCATGCATCCGATTCCGGTGATCTTTATATCGATTTCAACCGAAATCAACTCCCCTTTCCAGTGGAACTCTTGGATTTCCAAGTTGACGCCAGGTTCAATCATTCCTTTCCAAATCATGCATATGCATCACATACCGCATCCCGCATATCATGCCATGTTCATGTGTTGGTTGTTTACTATGTTGTGTGCTTCTTTCCGGTGTTGCTTCTTCGGATTGGTTCCAATAACGTTGCGTTTGTGAGGACCTGTTCGACTACGTCTGTTTGTCTTCTTCATGGACTCGTTCTTCTTCCTTGCGGGATTTCAGGCAAGATGACCATACCCTCGAAATCACTTCTATCTTTGCTTGCTAGTTGCTCGCTCTTTTGTTATGCCTATGCTGCGATACCTACCAGTTGCTTATCATGCCTCCCATATTGTTAAGCCAAGCCTCTAACCACCTTGTCCTAGCAAACCGTTGTTTGGCTATGTTACCGCTTGCTCAGCCCCTCTTATTGCGTTGCTAGTTGCAGGTGAAGATTGGAGCTTGTTCCATGTTGGAACATGGATATTTTGTTGCGATATCACAATATCTCTTATTTAATTAATGCATCTATATACTTGGTAAAGGGTGGAAGGCTCGGTCTTATGCCTGGTGTTTTGTTCCACTCTTTCCGCCCTAGTTTCCGTCATATCGGTGTTATGTTCCCGGATTTTGCGTTCCTTACACAGTTGGGTTATAATGGGAACCCCTTGATAGTTCTCCTCGAAAAAAACTCCTCCAGCAAGGCCCAACATTGGTTTTACCATTCGCCACCTAGCCTTTTCTTTCCCTTGGGTTCTGCAGACTCAAGGGTCATCTTTATTTTAACCCCCCCGGGCCAGTGCTTCTCTAAGTGTTGGTCCAACTGAGCGATGTCTAGAGCTACCTGGGGCAACTCTGAGTTGGCCCACCCGACGTCTTGCTCATCTGGTGTGCCCTGAGAACGAGATATGTGCAGCTCCTATCGGGATTTGTCGGCACATCTGGGTGGCTTTGTTGGTCTTGTTTTACCATTGTCGAGGATGTCTTGTAACCGGGATGCCGAGTCTGATCGGATTGTCTTGGGAGAAGGAATATCCTTCGTTGACCGTGAGAGCTTGTGATGGGCTAAGTTGGGACACCCCTGCAGGGATTTGAACTTTTGAAAGCCGTGCCCGTGGTTATGGGCAGATGGAAATTTGTTAATGTCCGGTTGTAGAAAACCTAAAGTTTATCTTATTTAAAATGCATCAACCGCGTGTGTAACCGTGATGGTCTCTTCTCGGCGGAGTCCGGGAAGTGAACACGGTGTTGGAGTTATGTTTGATGTAGGTTGTTTTAGGATCACTTCTTGATCATAGTTGTTCGACCGTGCTTTTGCCTTCTCTTCTCGATCTCAATTGCGTAAGTTAGCCACCATATATGCTAGTCGCTTGCTGCAGCTCCACCTCATACTTTTACCCTACCTATAAGATTAAATAGTCTTGATCACGAGGGTGTGAGATTGTTTAGTCCCCGTGACTCACAGATACTTCCAAAACCAGTTTGCAGGTGTTGATGATACCGTGCAGGTGACTCAACCAAGCTCAAGGAGGAGCTCGATGAAGATCTTGCCTTTGTGTTGTTTTGTTCTAGTTGATCAGTAGTGGAGCCCAGATGGGGTCGATTGGGGATCTGTGTAGCTTTTGGGGTAGTCTTCTTTTATTTTGGTTCCGTAGTCGTACCCTGATTGTATCTAGATGATGTAATGTTTTATTCATGTATTGTGTGAAGTGGCGATTGTAAGCCAACTATGTATCTTTTCCCTTATGTATTACATGGGTTGTGTGAATATTACCTCACTTGCAACATTTCTTTCAATATGGTTATGCCTCTAAGTCGTGCTTCGACCCGTGGTAGATATAGCCGCATCGAGGGCATTATAAGTTGGTATTAGAGCCTTCCCCGACCTTAGTGCCCCCTGCTTGATCGAATCGCTGGCGTTGTTGAGTCTGGAAAAATGTTTTGAGTCATTTAGGAATTATATATCGGAGAGTAGGATTCTTTTTACTCCTCAGTCCCTTCATCGCTTTGTTGAGGCATCCTGACGTAGAGTTCTGAATCTTCTCTTCTCAAATTTCACTAAATTTTTTTTAGGATCACGCAGGTATCTTGGAATCGTTCCGATGGTTTTGTGACGAGAACATTGTTCTTGGTGCCTCCTGACATTTAGGGGTTGTGGCAGTGTCCCGGGGAGTTGAGCTCCGAGGTGTTGTTGTCACAATTTTATCGTTGCAATTCTAGAATACCTGAGTTCGCCGACATCGAAAATCTCTTTTATGCAGTTGTAGGTGAGATAACCTCGACGCCACCCAGTACTGTGGCGGGAGTTCGGGAGTATTGCCATAACTCGTATAACGGATGCTTTTCGAAGGTTGAGGTAAATGATTTCCGAAGGTTTCTTGGTTATGTGTTGAAGGATGGATACAGCTGGATGTAGGATTTGCTAGATTTGGGTGAGATATTATGCTTCCCCTGTAGCCCCAACACCTGATTGCATAACCGGAAAGTTTCGGGAGTTTATAAGTGGGAATTCAAGTAGCTCTTAGGATATCCTTCCGACGGATGTATGATATGAAATTGGGGTTCGATGTCTAGTGATCCGCCTATCCACGGTTGATTTTACAGTGGTCTTGTTGTGTCTTAAAGAGTCCTTGTCTATGCCGACTTGGGGACGCTTCGTATGTCATGTCGACTACCTTGTACATGATGGTGTTGTACGATCGAGCCCATGTAGGCCCCACCACGAAAACTTCAGACGAAATCTCTATCATATGTTTGTTCCGGCTTATTCTGCAAGCCAATCCTTTGTTTTGAGTTGTGGTATTCGAGTTTCTTCGAAGTCAAATGTTGATTCCATACCTTTCCCAAGTGGTGTTCTCATATTTCTATGTGAATACTAATCCTTCTCGATCATCGAGTTTGTCACTTCAATTTCTTTTCAACCGACATGTTTCCCTTCAAGTGGGTCCGATCACTTCAACATTTGCAAGATCAACTATCAGTTCTTCTCAATGTTGTTTGCTTCATCCGTTCCAAGTTGCTTTTGTTTTACCTGCCCTCCCTCCCTTGTTTTTCTTCGAGGACTCATATATCTCAATCAAGTATCATTTTATTGTTGTGAAGTCTTTCCATTTTTTCCGTTAGTGTTCTTATCCGGTGATTCTCATGAAGATACTAACGGAGCCTCAAGTTCATTATTATTTGCTCCTTTTCTTCCCCGGTGGAACCAATTCAAGCTTTTGGTGTTGATCATATCCCTTTCCTGGTTCCAAATACCTTCTCATGCCGGTGCACCTCATATTCATTCACCTCTCACTATTCAATTGTTCCAGAGTGCTCAAGCTATCTTGAAGATTCGTGTTTCCACTCTGTTTTCATTCAAGATCTTTCGAGGATGTCACCTCATTCAAGCCATCTAATTCAACCGGTGAAATCTCTCTTTTCAAGCAACCGTTCAACGGTGTTTCTTTTGAGTGGGCCCTAACCCACAGGTCTTTTTCCAGGATCTTACCTGACTCTTCTTATTTTCCCGGAGCTATTCTAATTTCTTTTCGAAGTTTGACGTAAGAATGATTTACTAGCAGTCATATGTCTGCCTCCAAGATCTTTCATATGCTTTCATCGGTGGCTCAATCTCTTTGCTTTTGATTCTTCTGGAGCGTCTAAATAATTCATGGTGGTGTTTCTCGTCGTCATTCTCAACACTTGATGACCGAAGAAGAGTGTTTCCTCTAAATCTTGCTCCATTCTCTTCAAGATTCATGATTCTAGCTTGTTACCATCCTCTCACAATTCTTTTCGATTGTGAGATTTCTTTTCATCTATCCGGAGCAATTCAGGAGTCTTTCTAGTTTGTTTCTCCGGAGCCCATCATTTCAGAAGATTTATTCATTCTTAGCTTTCAGTTGTCATTCTCCAATCTTACCAGTGCATCATTCAAGTGATCTATAATCAGTTCGTGATCCCTTCGTTCTCATGTATCTAGATTGTCTCAAGTATCTTCGTTCTTTCTATAATTCTTCTCGGTGCTTCTTTATCTTTTCTTCAATCATTTTCATTTCTTACGGTGGTTCGTCCAAGTTTCTTCTTCCTTCGTTTATCATATCAATTCTTTCGTTCTTTCAAATTCTACCGGTGGTTCGTTGAAGACCTTCTCAAGTTTGTGACATATCTATCTTAAATCCTTTCTACGAGAATAAGTAATATGTCAAATCCATTGATTGTCGTCAATTTAATTGGTGAAGGATAAGCATAATGTAATTCTTATTCTTGTTTCATCGAGTGAACTCAATTCCTTATTCCAGAGGCTCATCAAATTCTCGGTTTCACTTGATTCATCTTTCTTTTTCGGAGTTCCAAGCTCTTTCAATTATATCATTTCAAAGCTTCATCTAATCATTGCAAGGCTTCGATCTTATTCTTTTCATCCTTCACTTCCTTTTGATCATTCTTTTATTACCGGAGTTCTTCACGAAGGCTCAGCATGATGATTTGCAATGATACTTTTCATTCTTCAATTGTTCTTCAAGATTTCTCTCGGAGTTAAGATCTGCCAAGATATTACTCTAAAATAAACATGGTGCCCAACACATGTTTTGTTTGAGGAGTTCAAGTCTTCTTCATCTTGCATTCCGAAGTGCAATTCTTTCTACCGTATCATTTGAGGTGGTGCTATGTCATTCTTCATAATTTGAGTTCATGTTTCATGATTCAAAAGTTGTCAGGAATGAGATATTTTAAATCCACCAATCTCTTCATTCTAGTTATCTTGGTTTATATTTAACCTAAAGCCTTCCCTAAGGATGTTGCTATCTATGGTGCTTATAAATGATCCAAGTTCTTCTTTTATCATTCCGGTGAATAAGCTTTCTCGTCTCCTTGTTCATATCAATCCAATTATTCTTCCCGTGAGTGGCAGGTTGTCACCTCATAATTTGAGATGTATTCCATAAGTCCATGTCAAGCTTACCTTTTTCGTTGTTTGTTTTTCCAACTACTCCGTTCGACATTTCTCCTAAGTATGCCTTTTCAAGCTCTTTGGTGACAGAAGTTAGCTTTTTCTTCTCAATTCTCCTATTTCAATTATCTATCTTCTATTCTTTCGTTCCGGAGGCATGGCGATGTTGTTCTTTTCAACCGTCATCTCGCATTGTCTAAGATCATGTCCTTTCCATGCTTGTCCATTTAACCGGAGTGTTGTGCCCTCTGTGCAAGTTCTTTTCATCTTATCAAGTATTGTATCACTTTTCAATCGGAGTGCTGCTCGAATTTGTTCTTCCTTGTTACTCTTCCCTACCGGAGTGCTTTCAACTTGGTTCTTCTTTGTTGCATTCTTCCTTTCAATTGTTCAACCTCTCAAGGGTCGTGGTTTCACTCGTTTGTCAAAGAAGCAATTAGTTTTACCTCTTCACTTTCTCTTCCGTTTTCCCTCCGGTGACATTCTAGATCTCGGAACGAGATCCTCTCGTAGTGGTGGAGTGTTGTAGCGCCCCGAGACCGATGTGCCAGGTGTCCTCTAGTTATTTGTTGTTGTTGCCTTGTCATTGCTTGTGTGTCATGCATGTCATATCATGTCATCATGTGCATTTCATTTGCATACATGTTCGTCTCATGCATCCGAGCTTTTTCCCCGTTGTCCGTTTTGCAATCCAGTGCTCCTATGTCACCCGGTGTCCCTTTCTACCTCTTTTCGTGTGCGGGCGTTAAACGCTTTCGGATTGGACCGAGACTTGTCATGCGGCCTTGGTTTACTACCAGTAGACAGCCTGTCAAGTTTCATACCATTTGGACTTCGTTTGATACTCCTACGGTTAACCGAGGGACCGAAAAGGCCTCATGTGTGTTGCAGCCAAACACCCCTCCAAAGTGGCCCAAAACCCACCTTAACCTCCTCCATCATCTCGGTCGTTCGATCACGATCGCGTGGCCGAAAAGCGCACCTCATTTGGAGCTTCCTAGCTCCCTCTACCTCTATATAAAGCCCCTCCTCCGAAATCCCGCAGTCCAAACCCTAGCAACTTCCCCTCTCCACCGCCGGGCGAAACCCCCACCACCGGACATTGTCCAGCGCCCTCACCGCCGCCATGTGGCGCCTCCCGATTCACCGAGACGCCCGTGCCCACTTCGGCCCGCCGGGGCCCAGGCGGGGCCCTCCCGGCCGGGGTCGCCGCCCGCCGCCGCCTCGCACCCACTCCGAGCCTCCCCGGCGCGCCACAGCGCGCCCCGCTGCCTGGAGTTTCGGCCGCGCCGCCCGGCCGCCCACCGACACCGCCTAGTTCGCCGGCTCCGCCGCGGCTGCTTCCTCCCACCGGTGCCGACCACCGCCGCCACCACGCCGCCCGGAGTACGTCGCGCCAACGCGCCTCGCCGTCCTCCCCATCCAGCTCCCTCTCCTTCCTCCTCCTCGAACGGCAAGTCCAGCCACCGCAGCTCCATTTTCTCCGGTGACCTCGAGCTGCTACAGTGCATCTACAGTGCCAGATGTGAGATCTAGAACTCACGATTGACTTTTTCCCCTCGAAACCCT
Source organism: Triticum aestivum (assembly GCF_018294505.1). NCBI lineage: Eukaryota > Viridiplantae > Streptophyta > Magnoliopsida > Poales > Poaceae > Triticum > Triticum aestivum. The sequence continues at coordinate 453,817,013 of NC_057797.1, forward strand.
AATTTTATTGCAATCTTTGACATGCCATAACTCTGCATCGTAGCTCTGATTCGTGTGTGTAGCATATAAAAATGTTCGTCTCGACAAGTACATCATTTCATCTCATTGCATCATTTTCATTTGAGCTCATCCTGATGCCCGAAATGTTGTCGGAAGAGGGATATGTGAGGAATATTTCAGATCTGTTTCAGCAACTGGCCTTTTGTCATTTTTGCCATGATTAATGTGTGCATGCTATGACCCTGAGCTCTACATGTGTTTTGTTATATGCCATGCCATCTTTACAGGGGTGTATGCCATGTATTTTTATGATCTTTGTGGTGACTAGCACAAGCTTGCAAAGAAGCGTAATCGGTAATGCTGATTTCAGGGACTCAGAATTTCACTAAGTCCTTGTCCTGATTTTTTTGTTATGCCATATGTTCATGTTGTTTCCTAGTGATCCGTGCCTCTTTTAAGCATGATCAGTGAGGATGTTTTGTTAATATTGTGGTGCTCTATCCATCCATGTCTTTGTTTGTATTTATGGAGCGCCCTAGATTGAGTCAATCGAGCTCTACTTTTGCTATAAAATGATCCTGGCAGATTGTTGACATGTTTAGCGATTTTGCCGAGGTTGTTGCCATTGATTCGTGCATGCTATGATGTTGTTCTTGCCATGTCTAGCTTCTATGCCATGTCTTCTTCATGGGTGTATGCTTAGTTTGCCATGCCATGCTATGTAGTGAGTGCATCGAGCTCGTAAACATGCCTACTCGTTGACTGATTTGCCATGCTCCAGTTTTTCACAAAGTCTGAATCTGTTTATGTTTTTGCCATGTTCACATGCTTGCAATTGTATTTTCTGATCCCTTTTGGCTCAAGGTCAGTAAGGAACTTTTGTTTTGTCCTTAGAGTAGCTTCATGCCATGCCTTTCGTTGACATAATAGATTCCTGTAGCATGTAGTTTTCATGCCCTAAAGTTTGCTTCCTGATGATAAATTCTAGACTTGTTAATTTCACTAAGTCTGAAACATGTTATCTTTGCTCTTTTGCCATGCTTGTTTGAACCTGTTAATGGATGAATTAGTCGTAACACAGTGTCCATCTTTTGTCAAGCTTCATGAGTGGATCCCTGCCATGTACTGTGTTGCCAAGTTTGAGTGCTGTAGCATATTTATCTTGATGCATTTAGATGGCTACTTGCTGTTTATCGCAAACCGGTGCCATATTTGTTTTGCTTGCCATTTCCAAACCGTGCATCCGATTCCGGTGATCTTTATATCGATTTCAGCCGAAATCAACTCCCCTTTCCAGTGGCACTCTTGGATTTCCAAGTTGAGGCCAGGTTCAATCAGTCCTTTCCAAATCATGCATATGCATCACATACCGCATCCCGCATATCATGCCATGTTCATGTGTTGGTTATTTACTATGTTGTGTGATTTTTTCCGGTGTTGCTTCTTCGGGCTGGTTCCGATAACGTTGCGTTTGTGAGGACCCGTTCGACTACGTCCGTTTTTCTTCTTTATGGACTCGTTCTTCTTCCTAGCGGGATTTCAGGCAAGATGACCATACCCTCGAAATCACTTCTTTCTTTGCTTGCTAGTTGCTCGCTCTTTTGCTGTGCCTATGTTGCGATACGTACCACTTGCTTATCATGCCTCCCATATTGTTAAGCGATGCCTCTAACCACCTTGTCCTAGCAAACCGTTGTTTGGCTATGTTACCGCTTGCTCATCCCCTCTTATAGCGTTGCTAGTTACAGGTGAAGATTGGAGCTTGTTCCATGTTGGAACATGGATATTTTGTTGGGTATCACAATATTTCTTATTTAATTAATGCATCTATATACTTGGTAAATGGTGTAAGGCTCAGCCTTATGCCTGGTGTTTTGTTCCACTCTTGTCGCCCTAGTTTCCGTCATATCGGTGTTATGTTCCCGGATTTTGCGTTCCTTACACGGTTGTGTAATGGGAACCCCTTGACAGTTCGCCTTGAATAAAACTCCTCCAGCAAGGCCCAACAATGGTTTTACCATTCGCCACCTAGCCTTTTCTTTCCCTTGGGTTCTGCAGACTCAAGG
>NC_057797.1:453819312-453862451 GCF_018294505.1 Triticum aestivum
GATGTCCGGAGCTACCAGGTGCAACTCTGGGCTGGCCCACCCGACGTCTTTCTCATCTGGTGTACCTTGAGAACGAGATATGTTCACCTCCTATTGGGATTTGTCGGCACATCTGGGTGGCTTTGCTGGTCTTGTTTTACCATTGTCGAGGATGTCTTGTAACCGGGATACCGAGTCTGATTGGATTGTCTTGGGAGAAGGAATATCCTTCGCTGACCGTGAGAGCTTGTGATGGGCTAAGTTGGGACACCCTTGCAGGGATTTGAACTTTTGAAAGCCGTGCCCATGGTTATGGGCAGATGGGAATTTGTTAATGTCTGGTTGTAGAAAACATAAAGTTTATCTTATTTAAAATGCATCAACCGCGTGTGTAACCGTTATGGTCTCTTCTCGGCGGAGTCCGGGAAATGAACACGGTGTTGGAGTTATGTTTGATGTAGGTTGTTTTAGGATCACTTCTTGATCATAGTTGTTGACCGTGCTTTTGCCTTCTCTTATCGCTCTCATTTGCGTAAGTTAGCCCCCATATATGCTAGTCGCTTGCTGTAGCTCCACCTCATACTTTTACCCTACCTATAAGCTTAAATAGTCTTGATCGCGAGGGTGTGAGATTGCTGAGTCCCCTTGACTCACATATACTTCCAAAACCAGTTTGCAGGTGCCGATGATACCGTGCAGGTGTCTCAACCAAGCTCAAGGAGGAGCTCGATGAAGACCTTGTCCTTTGTGTTGTTTCGTTCTAGTTGATCAGTAGTGGAGCCCAGTTGGGGTCGATCGGGGATCTGTGTAGCTTTTGGGGTAGTCTTCTTTTATTTTGGTTCCGTAGCCGGACCCTGATTGTATCTGGATGATGTAATGCTTTATTCATGTATTGTGTGAAGTGGCGATTGTAAGCCAACTATGTATCTGTTCCCTTATGTATTACATGGGTTGTGTGAAGATTACCTCACTTGCGACATTGCTTTCAATGTGGTTATGCCTCTAAGTCGTGCTTCGACATGTGGGAGATATAGACACATGGAGGGCGTTACACGGGTCGTTTGACATCTGAATGGCGAGGCGACGAAACGCGATGCGGAGGAGGAAGGATTCCGGCGCACGCCTACCTGGCATGCCAAATGTCGGATATCGGGTTCCGGCAGACCCTTGAGGTTCGAACACTGGGGTGCGCGCGGAGATCTCTCCCCTACCGATCTACGTCCAATCTCCTCACGTGATCTAAGCTAGAAACAACGAATAACACAAGGGACACGAGATTTATACTAGTTCGGGCCACCGTTGTGGTGTAATACCCTACTCCAATGTGTGGTGTGGTGGATTGCCTCAGGGGCTGATGACGAGCAGTACAAGGGAAGAACAACCTCGCGAGAGGTGTTCTTGAGCTGGTGCGATGAACTGCTTGGGCGAGTTCAGTCGCCTCTCTCTCTCTATCTCTATTTTTCGGTCCCTCCTTGTCTGCCCTCTCTATCTCTCCCTCTGGGTGTCCTCTCCTTCTGTGGTGGCTAGCTCTATTTATAGGGGCCCTGGGCCTCTCCCCAAATAATGAGCGGTAAGGGGCCAATAATTGGCCATTTTGAAGGGGAACATCTAGTACAGGTTATCCTGACCAAAGGTGGTCTTCGGCTGCCAAAAGTACTAGTGATCACACCGTCTTGGGCTCCACGGTGACCTCCGTCCTGCCGCTCTGCTGGTCTTGGTCTCGTTGCACAGGAATGGTAACCTTTGCCCGGTGCCTTGGCCTGTGCTTGACCCCTTTGCACCAAAGGGGAAACAAGGACACTGCACAGGCCGGCGCCCTCCTGGCGCCTGCCTGGCGCCGCCTGGTCTCGATCGTCATGGCTTGCATCACGGGCTCCTCGTGAGGTACCCCTGCCTTGATCTCTCCGCCTCCTCGTGAGCCTGCCTGATGAGGCTGCCTCTGAGGAAGCTTCTTGCCATCCGCCCCGCGAGGCTTGGCCCCTCGCGAGGGTCTTGAGCTTCAGCTGATGAAGATGGGCCACACTGGGCCCCCACTTGAGCCACGCCGTAGGCCGCAGGCAGGCAAGTCTGGGGACCCTCATTCCCAGAATACCGACAGCAGCTGGCGGAACAGAACGAGCTCCTCAAGAAAGCCCAGGAGGAGGCGGAGGCTGGGGAGACCAGACTCCTCGCTGAATTTGCGGTCGAGCGCTCCGCCTGGACCGACAAGGAAATGGAGCTAACTTCTGGCTTTCACGCGATCGAGGACATAGTCGACGGTGAGCTTCCCTCTTTTTCCTTCTTTGAACTGCCGGCTTGTTGGTTGAGCCGGCTTCTCATTTTTAACTTCGGCTTTTTGCTTTCTGTTTTGGCAGACTTCTTTCATGGCCACTCGGACACCGCCAACCAGGACATCGAAGCTGATCGCGAAGGACGGAGGGCGGACGGTGCGCAGATCGCTGCCAACGCCCCCCGGACCCTTAACGAGCAGATCCTAAGCATCGAAGCCCGTCTTCGGCCGGCCCACCGGATAATGCGCCGGCTTCAGCGTGTCGGCGCCCAGGCGACCGCCGCCCTCTGGCCCGACATGCCGGCACCGCGCACCCCCAGTCGGACTGCCGACTGGCTGGAGGTGGCGGCCAGCCGTATTGAGGCCTGGAAGGGCTCCTCGGGCAGGGCTGGAGCGCGCCGGGCCTTGGAGTTTGTCAAGGCGTGGTATCCTGGGCTGAGTCTAGCCTAGCTAGCCACGTTCCGGCTGGAGGCTCGGGAGGAGTTGGCAGGCATGGAAGATGAACTCGTCAAGTGCGCGACGTCAATCGCCGAGTACACCGACACCAGCATCTTCGTCCCGGAGCGGGTTGAGGACGGCACCGAGGCACCACCGGAATGGTTCAGGCTAAACCCAGAAGATGGAGAGGAATCGGCGGAGGTGATTGACTCTAGCGGCGAGGAAGAAAGCGAGACAGAGGAGGAAGGAGAAGAAGAGGCACCAGAGGTCGGAGCGGGCGTCCAGCCCCAGCCCGACCGTGCTTCAAGCAACGAGCCACGCCCAACCGAGCCGACTGTCGCCAGGGGAGACCAGGCGGAGACTGCCCAGCCGGCCGCTCCACCAACCGCCGCCGCCGATTCCTCCGCTCCACCGAACCCTTCTGCCACTTCCTAGGCCGCTAGTTTATCTTTGTTTTACCTGTCTATCAGTCTTGATGAACTTGTTAATTTTGCACAATTCCTCCCACGGGGTGTATCTTAAACTTGTGTTTTGAAGATCGGCCAAGGGCCTTTGTTATGTAAATATTATTCTGAGTTCTATCTTTTCTTGCTTGCTGCTCTTTGGCTTTTTCCTTTGCCGCCTTCCCTTGGTTGTTGTCTTGCCAGCCGAACAGCCGCTCTGCTGAGTGTGGCTGGGTCAAGTACTTAGCTACTTCTGGAAGGCAGGTACTTAGCCGTTTTAGAACATTCTAGCAAGTTAAGTAGAAGCCGGCAGGCCGGCTGCTCAACAGTCAGTCGTAGGAGGCGGGAAACCGGCTCGAACTATGTGTGTGTTTTGTGTCCTTAGTCATTTTTCATGTGGATACCCTTTCTGCCTTGCTCCTGCACACCAGACAGTCGCTCTGCGAGCTATGGCTTCCAGCAGGAGATGGCTTAAGTGCGAACACATTACTTGTCCGGCTGCAGGAAGCACTTCATAGTACAAGACGGCAAGTCCCCGGGCCGACTAGTCGGACCCGGCGCCAAATGGTATAAAGAAAATGACATACTCATACGCATAATTCTTATCATATAGATAAAAGAGGGCAGTCCCCGAGCTCTTCTCGGGGGACCTAGAGTCTTCGTACTTTAATACAAAAGGTAGCATGGTACATACTGCATCAACTGTAAAATCTTCGAAGGAGATTTGCATTCCATGGCCGCTCCATCTCCTTGCCGGAGTCGTCCCTCTTGCGTGCTCGAGGCTTCTGAGCGTCGATCAGGTAGTAGGAGTCATTGCCCAACACCTTGCTGATGATGAAGGGGCCTTCCCAAGGCATCGAGAGCTTGTGCTGGCCGGCTGTTCGCTGGTTCAGCCGAAGCACAAGGTCTCCTTCTTGGAAAGATCTCGGCTTGACCTTCCGGTTGTAGTATCGGCGTAGGCTCTACTAGTAGATGCTGGACCGGCCCTCTTCCAGCAGATCGATGTCGTCTTGACGTGCTTCTTCTGCCTCCTCTTCGGTGTACATGGTGACTCGAGGGGAGTCGAATTCTATGTCCGTTGGGATGACGGCTTCGGCACCGTAGACGAGAAAGAAAGGCGTGAAGCCAGTTGACTTGTTCGGAGTTGTGCGCAGACTCCAGAGGACGGCCGACAGCTCGTCGAGCCAGCAGCCGGCCGACCGTTCCAAAGGCTCGACCAGTCGGGGCTTGATGCTGCACAAAATAAGGCCGTTTGCTCGCTCCACTTGGCCATTTGACTGTGGATGGGCAACGTATGCTAGGTCCAGTCGGAAGCCCTGCATCGTGCAGAAATGGGCCAAGGCACATTTGGCGAAATTCGTGCCGTTGTCGGTGATGATACTGTTTGGTACGCTGTACCGGATGGTGATGTCGGAGATGAAGGTCACCGCAGTCGGACCATTCAACTTCTTGATCGGTTTTGCTTCTATCCACTTGGTGAACTTGTCCACCGCGACAAGCAGATGAGTTAAGCCACCTCTTGCCATCTTGAATGGTCCCACCATATCCAGGCCCCAGACGGCAAGGGGCCAGGCTATGGGAATAGTCTTGAGTGCAGAAGCCGGCTGATGAGGTTTTGAATGAAACTTCTGGCACCCTTTGCATTTCTCGACCAAGCTCTTAGCGTCTTCCAGGGCAGTTGGCCAGAAAAAGCCATGACGGAAAGCCTTGGCGACAAGTGCTCTTGAAGTCGCTTGGTGGCCGCATTCGCCTTGATGGATGTCTTTGAGGATTGCTTGGCCTTGATCCGGCTCGACGCAGCGCTGGTAGACACCGGTGACACTGCGCCTCACCAGCTCTCTGTTAACTATGGTGTATGCTGCTGCCCGGCGTTGCACTTTCCTGGCCGAGACCTCATCAGTCGACAACTCTTTGTTTACCAGGAAGTTGAGGATGGGCTAGGCCCATGAAAGTGTTGCGATTTCTTCGACTGTCAGGACTGCAACTTGGACGAGGGCGGTTGGGCCGGGAGGCGGCGGGTCGGCGTCGGCTACGGCTTGCTGGATCGATGTAGTCTCTGGACCGACTTCCGCAGTCCCCGGGCCGGGCTCTGAAGTCCCCGGGCTGACCGCTGCAGTCCTCGGGCCGGGCTCTGAAATCCCTGGGCCAGGTGCGACTTCCGCAGTCCCCGGGCCGCTTGCCAGAATTCCCGTGCCGACTGCTAAAGCTCTTGAGCCGGATCCGACTGCTTCGAGAGGAGCCGGCACGAAGATAGAATATGACTCTGGCGATGGCTTGACAGACGGCTTGAGGAGGCGTTGTAGGGCGACGCCGGTTGGTATTGCTTGACAGGTGGAGCCGATTCGCGCCAAGGCGTCTACTTGCTCATTGTCGTTTCTTGGCACATGGAGAAACTCGCACCCATCAAAATACCCACTGAGTTGCTGTACGAGGAAACGATAGCTCGCCATGTTTGCATCCTTGGCGTCCGAGTCGCCTGACGACTGCTGGACCACCAAGTCGGAGTCGCCATAGCATAGGATCCAGCGAATGTCGAGTTCTTTGGCAAGCTGGAGCCCGTGAATGAGTGCCTCATATTCAACGACGTTGTTGGAAGCAACAAAATGGATTTGCAGCACATATCTGAGCTCGTCGCCTTTGGGAGAGGTGAGGACGATGCCGGCTCCCAAACTGGTGCGCATTTTGGAACCATCAAAGTGCATCCACCAATGGGTGGAGTCCGGCGCCGGTGGCAGGTTCTGGGTCTCGGCCCAGTCAACGAGGAAGTCGGCCAGCGCCTGTGACTTGATGGCGGTGCGAGGCTGGTAGTAGGTGGTGTAGGGGGCCAAATCCATTTGGCCACTCGGCCAAAGGCATCTCGGCTTCGAATGATCTCGGCGAGCGGAGCAATGCAGATAACAGTGATTGGGTGCTCCTGAAAGTATGGCTTCAATTTTTTGGCGGCAAAATGCAAGCTGTAGTACATCTTCTGATAGTGGGGGTAGTTTTGCTTGGAGGCTGACAGCACTTCACTTAGGTAATACACCGGTCTCTGGACTGGTAATGCCTTGCCTTCCTCCTTGCGTTCTACCACTATGACTATGCTAACCAATCGGCTAGCGGCGGCGATGTAGAGGAGCATGGGCTCCTTTGGTGTCGGAGCCGCCAGGATAGGTGGAGTGGTCAACATCTTCTTGAGCTGGAGAAAAGCTCCATCCGCCTTCTCGTTACACTGGAAAAAAGTGGTCTTCTTCATGAGCTGGTACAGGGGGAGAGCCTTCTCTCTCAGCCGACTGATGAAACGGCTGATGCATGCCAAGCAGCCGATGAACTTTTGTACATTGAGCTGTCGGGTGGGAACTTCCATCCTTTCGATGGCCTTGATCTTCATATGGTTGCACTCTATGCCACGTTCCGAGACCAGGAAGCCAAGGAGCTGGCCGGCTGGCACTCCGAAGACGCATTTCTCCGGGTTGAACTTGATTTGAAATCGGTGCAGGTTCTCAAAGGTCTCTTTGAGGTCTTCTAGCAGCGTTCCACGCTTCTCCATCTTCACCACGACATCGTCCATGTAAACATGGGTGTTTCTGCTGAGTTGCTTGAGGAGACACTTCTGCATGCAACTTTGAAATGTGGCGTCGGCATTCCTCAAGCCGAACGTCATGGTTAAGTAGCAGAAGGCTCCAAATGGCGTGATGAAGGCGGTCTTCAGTCGGTCGGCCGGGTTCAGCTTGATCTGGTGATACCCTGAGTATGCATCCAAGAAACTCAATAGCTCGCATTTGGCTATGGAGTCCATCACTTGGTAAATTCTTGTCAAAGCAAACGGGTCTTTGGGGTAGGCTTTGTTGAGGCTAGTGTAATCAATACACATGCGCCATTGCTTATTTTTCTTCAGCACAAGGACTAGGTTGGCCAGCCACTCTGGGAAGAATACTTCCATGATGAAGCCAGCTGCTAGCAGCTGGGTTATCTCTTCTCCGACAACTCTTCTCTTCTCTTCCAACAGGCGGCACAAGGGCTGCCTGACCAGCTTGGCATCAGATCGGACATGTAACTTGTGCTCGGCGAAATCCATCGGAACACCCGACATGTCTTTCGGTGACCATGCAAAGATGTCCCAATTCTCATGGAGGAAATCGACGAGCTTGCCTTCCTATTTCCTGTCGAGGTTTGCACCTACGACAGCGTACCTCTCTGGATGCTCCGGGTCCAAGGGTATCTTCTTTGTCTCTTTAGCCGGCTTGAACGAGCCCTCGGCTTCCGACTCCTTGCGGTGGGGTGGCATTGCCCGGCTGCTTGCCTGCCATTGCCACAACTCGATCAAGGAGTTGCTTCTCGGCCGCGATCATAAGGGACTCGACCAGCCGACTGCTCTCAGCCGCACAAGCGGATGACTTCTTGTAGTCCCCAGCTATGGTCAGAATCCCCTTAGAACTCAGCATTTTCATCTTGAGGCAAGCGTAATGGGGGACTGCCATGAACTTGGCCAGTGCAGGTCGGCCAAGTAGTGCATGGTACGGGCTCTCGAGGTCCACCACCTCGAACTAGACTGGCTCCCGTCGGAAATGATCCTTGTCTCCAAAGAGGACATCTATCTGGATCTTGCCGATTGGTGAGCAGGAAAGGCCAGGAACTATGTCATGAAATACAGTCCGACTGAGCTGAAGTTGCCTCTGTCTGATTCCCAACTTCTCCATGGTATCTTTGTACAGAATGTTGATGCTACTGCTGCCATCTATCAGAACTCACGAAAACCGAGCAGCTCGCCTATTAGTGGTAAGTGTGGCATCCAGAACCAGGGCGTAGGAGCCGGGATTGGGCATCACATATGGGTGGTCGGCTCTGCTCTAGTTGATGGGCTTCTCGGACCAATGCATGAATTCGAGGGTCTCTGATGCTACTGCATTCACTTCTTGCTGTCGTTGTCGTCTGCTGTGATTATCGTCGGCCACGCTGGTGAACACGACATAAGCTCCGTGCTCTTTAGGGTATTCCTCTTGTACGGCTCCGACTAGTCGAATGGCCGGCTGCTGAGGGGGAGGGGGCGGCTGCTGCCCAGCAGGCGGAGGAGGCGGAAGGCCGTCTCCTTTGGTGATCCTGGTGAGCCAATGGCATTTCCGAGTGGTATGGTTGGACGGCTTCGCACCACTGTGGAATTTGCAGGGTGCGTCAAGAGTCTGCTCGTATGAGAAGGCCGGTAGCCAATTGGGCTTGCCGCCCTTCTGGCGCTTGGACGGAGGCTGCCCCTCCGGCTGCTGGTCTTCGACTATCGCCACCTGCCGGCTTGTGTGAGCCGGCGGCATGGCCTTGCGCTTGTTGTCGCTTGGTTGCTGGCGGCGGCTGGTGTCACCAGCCGGGGTTCGAGGAGCCTAAGGGGCTACTTTGCCAGATGCATCAACCTGGATTTCTGCCTTCATGGAGGAGTCGGCCGTGGCATATTTATCTGCTATGATCAGCAGATCGTCGAGGGTCGCCGCCTCGTCACAAAGGAGTCGGTGCTTGAGGAGGGTGCCCTCTCGGCACCCAGCGGTGAAGTACTCGATAGCCTGCACCTTGTGCACGCCTTCGCAGGAGTTGCGGAGCTCGGCCCAGCGCGTGAGGTAGTCGCGAGTCGACTGGTTGGGGTCTTGCATGCACAAGGAGAGTTGGCAAGGCTTGGGCGGCCGCTTGTACGTGCTGGTGAAGTTGCGGATGAAAGCTTTGGTGAAGTCAACCAAACTGTTGATGCTGCGGGGCTTCAGACTGTTCAACCATGTCCGGGCTGTGCCCTGGAGCATAAGTGGAACATACTTCACGGCAACGCGCTTGTTGCCATTGGCTATGCTGATGGCTGTGGAGTAGTCGACCAGCCAGTCCTCCGGCTTCACGGAGCCGGTGTATTTGGGCGTGTCTCTTGGGAGCGTGAACCCTTTGGGGAAAGGCTCGTCTCGAATGCAGGGGCCGAAACAGGGTGGGCCCAATTCATCTTCCTCTTCTAGCGCTAGGGACCGATGGAGACAGTCGATCCGGTGGCGGGCATCATTCTCTCCGACTCCCTCTCGGCGGCCAAGGCGGTCGCCGAGAGTCGGGTGATCAACAGGCGGCGGGGTGACGCGCCTTTCCCTTCGAGGGGGAGGAAGTGGACAGTCATCCCGTCGTTCCACTCGTCTTGGGCGGCCGTCTTGGTCGCGCTCAATGGTGATGCCAGTCCGGCTGCTGCTGGCAGCCGGCTCCTTGTCTCTTCTCCCGCAGACGTCACCAGTCGGCATCCGAGATGTCGCGCCTTGGTCTCAGCAGGGAGGCGGATCGTTGTTTTGCCTGTGTGGCACCTCAGTGTGGCAACCGGCCTCGTGCTGCTCAGCAGCCGCATCGAGGAGCCATTGGACGCGCTCCGCCATCTGGCGACGCTCTTCGCCCTCAAACTTGTCTAGTTCTTCTTCTTCCGCCTGGGCAGCTCGGATATTCTTCGCGGGCGTGGCATAGACGGGGCGATCTGCCCCGAGCAGGCTAGCGATGGCCACGCCGCGCTGATGGACCACGCCAAGGCAGCTGGGCCCAGCGGGAGCTGGCGTGCCGCCCATAGCGCGGTCCATCTCGTGCCGGTAGGCTTCCAACAGGCGTCTCATGCTAGCCAGCTTCTTAGCGCCCTCGACAAGCTGGAGGCGGCGTGTCTCCAGCATCTCGGCGTCGGCGTCTTCTAGGATGGGCGTCGTCAGGTCTTGTAGTGCCGCGTTGAGCGGGTCGTGAGCATCTCCGCTAGAGTGCTCACTGTGGCCGATGACAAGCACCTCTGTGACGGTGCTTTCGTCGCTCTCCTCGCGAGGAGGTGGCTCGTCGTAGACCACCACATTGGTGGGGAATGCGTCAAGCGACGTAGTGTCGGAGTTGACAAGCATCGGATCGGTGGAGCCAACGGATTCCAAATCCGCAGCGGGCTCGCTGGCGATGTGAAGCCGATCGAAGAGGCTGACGAGGCGGATCTCGGGGCCGTCATTGCCCGCATCATACGGCGGCTCGTCGAAGAGGCGAACCTCGCCAACAAGGTCAGCGAGGCAGCTCGCCGCGTAGGCGAGCTCCTCGCCATGCAGCGTGTCGGCACAGACTCCGTCTGGCGTGCCGGGCTGGCTATGCTCGCCTGGGAGGAAAAGGGTTCCCATCGAGAACTGGTCTCCGGACGACAGTGCACCTTGCCCCATGGTGGGCGCCAAATGTCGGGGGTTGGGTGCGACATATGCCAATGGACGGCTTATCTTGGTGGGAGCGAGTAGAACGTCGCCGGTGCCCGGAAGCGGGATGAGGGGTAGACACGTATGCCGGCGAATCTTACCCAGGTCTAGGGCTCTCCTAGGAGATAACACCCCTATTCCTGCTCTGCGAGGTCTCCACATGATCACTAAGGGACAAGTGAGTACAATGGTGCTCCTCGAGCTGTATGCTAGAGGTGGGAGAAGGCAAGGCTTGCTCTCTCCTCCCCTAGGTATGAATCTAGTCCTAACCGGGTGCTAACCCTTTGCATGGGTGCCCTAGGGGGTTTATATAGGCGTACCCCCCAGGGGTACAATGGTAATCCGGCCGAGGCGTAGGGCCCGGTTGTCAGTCTCCCTGGTCGCCGGACTCTCTGCCGCCTAGTGGGCCCCACCGGCTAGTCTGGTACGGAGCTGACATGCTGCTTCCGCCGCTCGCGGGTCCTGCCGGTTGTGGATTACTATAGCCGTGTTGATAACGATGTGTGCTCGGTCGGGGAGGCATGGCTACAGTCCCGCCGCCTGGTGGGAGATCACTATAGCCACTCTGCATCTTATCTGGTTAATGGTGCGTGGGGCCCCGAGGAAGGATCGGGCTGGCTGCTGGGAGCCGGCCTCCCTCGGGTCGGATTGGTGCGGCTCCTGCTGCCCTCCGGGCTCTCGCTGACCGGTAGGGCCCGCCGTCCTTGGGCCGTACTGATAGGTGGTCGTGGGAGTAGGACATGGCCTGTCAGGAGTGACGTCAAGGGAGAAGTGGCAACAATGTCGCGCCGGGCGGAGATCTCCGCTAGTACGAGGCACTGTGGCCACGCCCGCTCCTGGATTCGTGGGGGGAGGGGCTACACTGTTGCCTCACCCTGTCCTATCTTCTTTAATGGGGGTGCAGACTTTGAGGGCACTGTGGGCCGACTGCTGGGAGCCGGCCACTCTGGAGGCCGCCTGCCAGGAGTCGGCCTATCTTGGAGCCGCTTTCCTGTGAATGGCCACCTTCTAGCAGTCGGCCGTCCGGCCAGCCGGCCACCAGAAGGTGGCGCTTCACCTCGACGCCTTGAGGGGCGCAGCCGGCCCGATGTCTTGAAAGGTTCTGGGACTCGGGTTAGGCTACCCGTGGCCCATTACTCCGACAACTAAATATGAGTGTGTATCAATAGCCATGTTATTTTCCGCATTTTCATGATGTAGAAACATGCATCACATGATTTCATCTAACCATACATTAGGGAAGTAAATGTGCATATGGAGAACTCTATATTTTGAAGTAGTGAAATCCTAAAATGCTTACTGTTGGGGATATTACTGTTGGACGTAAACCGGCCAGGGGTAGCCGGGTTAACTCTATGAAGATTAGAAGCCCATGAAGACATGAGGATGGTGGCGCTTTACGAAGGCCCAAGGCCCAAAGGCAGGTTAAGGCCTGTAGATGTATACCGACTTTCTCATGTAACTTGCATTGTAAGATAGGAAGGATAGAGACCGAGCCAGACACGTTTATGATCCGGCCTCGGGGCTCTGTAAACCGGCGGGCATCAACCTGTGTATATAAAGGGACGACCCGACAGCGGTTTAGGGACAACAGACAACAACTCGAGAGCTAGGCTCCCTGGTCATCGAAACCCTAGCAATACCAACACAACTAGACGTAGGATTTTACCTTCATCGAAGGGGCCGAACTAGTATAAAAACTCTCGTGTCTCTTGTCCGGTTTAACCCCTTTAAGCTAACCCATAGCGATGGCTCCAAGACTAAGTCCTTTCACGAGGACATCTGCCGTGACAAAACCACGACAGTTGGCGCCCACTGTGGGGCTATCGCATGAGGGTTTCGAGTTCTTGAAGGGCAGCTTCGAAGAACTCAAGGGATACGCTGTGGGCCGGATGACTAAGAGTGGTCGCGGCAAGCTCTACATCAACGACGCAGGATGGGGTCCCGAGGCCGGTTCAATTGAATACGGGTACCGGGTCCCCTTTGGTGGAATTCACGTCTTCATCGGCAAGATTAGCGAACCGGGCCCTCAGACGAACATCTGCACCAACACCATCGAGACGGCTCAGCGTGCAAGCTCTGCCCCGGTTCAGCCTGCTGTAAAGCATGTCTTCGTAGGTGTCATCCATGGAGGGGAATATGAGGAGGGATCAGCATCTGGTGGTGAAACCATTGTCTACTTCGATGACGAGTCTTCAACTGGAGAGACCGAGTCGCTATACCAGTTACAGGATGGCAGGATTAGTGGAGGTTCCGATGGCAATAGTATTCCGGACCCCCTTGATCTGCCAAACCGGGTCGCGATCTTCATGGCCGGTACACAGCCGACACAACCCTCTTCTACCGCTGCGGCAATGATCTCTAGTTCAACAGCAACGCCAGCAGGGGCAGGGGGCTCTGCGCCGCCTCCGGCTCATGTTTTGTCTGATTTGTTCAACACTTTAGCAATGTTGCTGGCACCAGAAGTGGATGCAGCAAACCGAGCTCAGCACAACACGGAGATTGCAAATGTGAAAGATCAAATAACTCAGGCTAAAGAGGACCTGGCAGCAGAGAATGCCGGGTGGCTACAGAGCGGGCCGAGTTAGAGGCTCAGGCCTACCGGTTTAGGCTGGATCAAAGCGCCGCAGATGATGTGCTGAGGAGGAGATACCGGTCGCACCTCCCGCCGGGTTATGAGCCACAAAACCTCTTCAACACGCCAGGAGTTGGGATAAATAATCAGCCAGCGATAAACTGGACGGAGGCACCGGTAACAAGAGCGTCGGTTCAGCCGCGCACGATGGACCCGCCTCATCAGAACAACATTCTGTACATTCTGACACCCCGGGGCATTACTCCAACCCGCTGGATAACATTGTGGCCATCGCGTCACGATTGGCAGCCCTCCTGATTGACGGCGAGTCACCAGTGGCGGTTGAGACACGACAAGCGAAAGAGCTCTTTCAAACAACTTTAACCCAGCAGCAGGCTTATTTGCATAGTCACGAGAGGATTCATTCCACCCCCCGTCTGAGTCGGAGCTACAACAGGCACATTGAGGATGAACCGGCCATGTCAAGCAGTGCACGTCACCGTAACTCACTGCAAGGGCATAACCCGGTAGGTGGTGGTGCTAATGCGCAGGATGTGGTGGATCATGGTCGTGCACGTCGAGAAGCTGAGTTAACAGCATAGCATGCGGCTCGTCAGCTTACCCCGGTTCGTCCTACCACTTCAGTGGTGCCAGGTGTGGTCTTCAGTTCTTTAGGGGTGCCGTGTCTCACCCCTGCTTTGCGTAATGTACAACTGCCCAAGGATTTTAAAGGCCCTTGTAAGGTGCCCAATTACACTGCCAATTATACCCCTGAGTCATGGGTTGAGAGCTATGAGATGGCGATGGAGATGCTGGATGTGGATGAAGCGTTGTGTGCTAAGTACTTCACCATGATGTTGGAGGGGAAAGCTCGTACTTGGTCAAAGAGCTTACCGGCTAACTCCGTCGGGTCATGGGTTGAGTTAAAAAAACGGTTTATCTAGAGTTTTAAGGATACATGTAAGCAGCCTATGTCGATTGTGGACCTGGCCGCTTGTGTTCAAGAGGATGGGGAGTCTACAACCCATTGGGTGAAACGAGTCTCAACTATTCCGCATTCGTCAGACCGCATCAATGCGGATACAACAGTTTTGACGTTGGAAGGCAATTGCCAGTTTATGCCATTAAAACTGAAGTTGGGAAGGCTCAAATGTCACTGCAATGACATGTCAACCCTTATGGCTGCTTTGGTGAAGTATGCCGATTCAGATAGTACCAAAGACCCTAAGTCTGAGGATGGCAAGCCGGGGAAGGGGAAAAAGAACGGCAATGACAAGGGGCAACAACATAATCCATCAGGTCATGGGAACAACGGTAAGCGAAAGGCAGACAATAGCTTGGACTTTGTGGCTAACATCAATGCACAGGATAACGGTTAACGTCGTAAGGGCAAACCGCCCCAGAGGGGCGGAGGATCAGGCCCCAATATGGAGCGCCTCTTAAATCAACCTTTTCCAAAGCATGGATTGAAGGAGAAGCCAGCTTCGCATCTTTGGAAGGATTGCTTCATCATGCGAGAGTTCAAAAATTTCAAGATGTTCCAAGACGACAACGGCCCGCCCGGCGGTTCAGGAGGTGGTTTTCATGGGCCGGGTTATGGAGGCGGCAGCTCCGGTTCAGGATTCCAAGGCCATCAGACCGGACATGGCAATCAAGGTAATCAAGGCAATCAGGGAGGTTATGACCATCAGGGGAATCCGCAGCAGCAGCAGTCGGGTTATCAGAGCAATTCGAAGCAGTTGAATAGTGGGCAGTATCATGTCTTCACTACTAGCTTGTGTAAGCATGATCAGAAGCTTCACAAAAGGGTTGTGAACTCTGTTGAACCGGCAGTGCCTCAGTATTTGCGTTGGTCTGAACAACCAATTTTATGGAGTCGAGAGGATCACCCACCCCGGGTTGATAATCCGGGTCATCTGGCCTTAGTGGTGGCACCTCAAGTTGGGGGGTATAAGTTCACCAAGGTGCTTATGGATGGGGGAAGTAGTATCAATATCCTTTACTATGATACCTTCCGCCGTATGGGATTCACAGATAAGAATCTTAAACCGTCGAACACCGTTTTTCATGGTGTGGTGACTGGTAAATCGGCGTATCCAGTGGGCAAGATAGCCCTAGAGGTAGCTTTCAGAGATGATCATGATTCAAGGTCAGAAACGTTGACTTTTGAGGTGGTGAAAATCAAGAGTCCGTATCATGCCCTGTTCGGACCACCGGCTTATGCCAAGTTCATGGCGAGGCCATGTTATGTTTATCTACAGCTTAAGATGCCGGGCCATAAGGGGACCATCGTAGTACATGGGAGCAGGAAGATTGGTTTGGAATGTGAAGAGGGTGATGCGGCTTATGCTGAGTCGGTTTGTGCCACCGAGGAGCTAAAGTTTTATAAAGACAATGTTAATCCGGCAGACATGACTTCTTTGAAAAAACCAACTACAGAGCATGATCCGGTGTTGAAGTTCAAATCGGCTACAGACACTAAGATGGTTGATTTTGTTCCTGGCGACTCATCCAAGCAGTTCAGCATCAGCGCTAACCTGGAACCCAAATAGGAAAGCGCGCTTATCGAGTTCATCCGTGAGAGTCGGGACATCTTTGCATGGAAGCCTTCTGACATGCCAGGTGTACCGAGGGAACTCGCTGAGCACACACTTAATATAGATCCTAAGTCTAAACTGGTCAGGCAGTTTCTCCGCCGCTTCAACAAAGAAAGGCGTAAGGCTATTGGTGAGGGGGTAGCTCGACTGTTGGCCGCAGGGTTTATCATGGAGGTCTTTCACCCGGAGTGGCTGGCTTATGTGTGTGGACTATACAGACTTGAACAAGGCTTGTCTAGCTGATCCCTTCGCCCTCCCTTGTATTGATCAGATTATTGATGCTATGGCGGGTTGTGACCGTTTGTGTTTTCTGGATGCTTATTCTGGTTATCATCAGATCAAAATGGCAGTTAAGGACCAGGAGAAGACAACTTTCATCACTCCTTTTGGAGCCTTCTACTATGTATCTATGCCCTTTGGGATCAAGAGTGCCCACGCGATGTATGAGCGCTGTGTTCAGAATTGTCTTCATAAGCAGATTGGGCGCAATGTTCATGCATATGTGGATGACATTGTGGTGAAATCTAGGAAGGAGGAAACATTGATAGATGACTTGAAGGAAACCTTTAATAACCTTCGGGTTTATAAGATGACGCTAAATCCGGACAAATGTGTCTTTGGTGTTCCGGGAGACAAGCTCTTGGGTTTTCTGGTGTCTAACAGGGGCATTGAGGCTAATCCGGAGAAGATCACAGCTATCACCTCTCTGGCTAAACCGGCATGTATCAATGACGTTCAGCGTCTGGCGGGCCGGATTGTGGCTTTGAGCCTGTTTATCAGTCGTCTTGGGGAGAAAGCTATCCCTTTATATCAGATGTTAAAGAAAATACATGACTTTGTCTGGAGAGACGCGGCTGATAAAGCGTTTGAGGATTTGAAGAGACAGTTAGCTGAACCGCCAGTCCTTGCGGCTCCGGTCGATAAAGATCCCTTATTGCTATATGTGGCTGCTAATGCCTGGGCTGTTAGTGTGGCTATTGTTGTGGAGCGCAAGGAGGCTCGAAAGGAGTATCCTGTTCAATGGTCGGTTTATTACATCAGTGAGGTGCTTATTGAATCAAAGCAGAGGTACCCACATTGGCAGAAGTTGGTGTATGGAGTTTTCATGGCAAGCTGGAAGCTCAAACATTATTTTCAAGGTCATCCTATCACAGTGGTTAGTTCAACCCCTCTGGGAGATATCATCCAAAACAGAGAGGCGACTGGCCGGATTGCCAAGTGGGCTATTGAGCTTGGACCTCACGGGCTCAAATATACACCTCGCACAGCGATCAAATCTCAAGCACTCGTGGACTTCATCAATGATTGGACAGAATTGCAGGCACCAGAGGAAAAGCCAGACAACACTTATTGGACTATTCACTTTGATGGGTCCAGGCAATTGGAGGGCTCGGGAGCTGGAGTTATATTAAGTTCCCCACGAGGTGACAAGTTTTGTTATGTTCTCCGCTTAATGTTCCCTTGTACTAACAATGCAGCTGGGTATGAGGCCTTACTCGACGGTCTACGGATTGCTAAGGAGATGAACTTAAGCCGGGTTAAGTGCTTCGGTGACTCAGACCTGGCGGCTCAGCAGGCATCTGGCACTTGGGATTCTAAGGATCCACTAATGGCTGCATATCGACGGGAGGTGGACATAGTGGCTGGTCCATGTGTACATACCTATGTTCGCCCTTAAGTAATCAATAGCTAGAATAATATGCTCACAAAATTTTTGCCCACAGAACATGAGTATATAACAATGCATGGTCCGTTAGTTTCCTTGAAGAATTTGTTTGTGATGACAGAAGATGATTACATAACATGCATGACATGGTAGTTTCTTGTGAAGAATCGATTGTGAGATAACATGAGTATAACCATGCATGGCACTTCTATATTTTCGAACCGAGTATACATTTCTCTGTATTTTCCTCCTAGATCCAATAGGTACATATCAATGTTGTTTCATGCATTATCCTACTCCTACTCTGAACAATGCTGATCTTACAATAACAATGCCCGTCCTTTTTGATATGATGAAGTGTCCCTATAGTTACTGCACTTTATAATCACACCACATTTGCCAAAAACAGGGAAGCACAACTGGTTCCTCTCTCGATCAGAAGACGACATAAGACTGATGATCATTCAGACACATGAGCCGGAAAAGTTATATTGCAAAAACCCCATTGTATGCAAGCACCGTGAAATACATGAGTATCCGGACAGTGGTTGATATGTCTATGAGCAGGATACCAGCTTGTTGGGGCCTGCAGGATTTTTGAGTTGGAGGCGGGTAAATAGCCTTGGTTCATACTCTCTGTTTCTTGGACTCAGTTATCTGATTAACCAGGAGATCACCATTGGCAAGGACCTTGATGGCAGAGAGGCTCTGTTTGCTAAGGAAAACTGTGTCTACACGGCGAGCCCTAGGAGTTCGGGAGTAAACTCCCCTGATTGTCAACGATGTAGCCTGCAGCCAAAAGAAGGTGAGAATGACAAAGGTATCTGGATTAACTTTGATCCTTGGATGTGTTGAGTCCGACAGGCAGTGATGTGGTTCAAGCCTTCAGGTTGATAGTTAATTGGGTTGTTGCGTCGAAAGGGTGGAGTACTGGTGTCTCCGGATCACTAGTGGCTGGACCGGGGCTGCAAATTATGATGGTGTTGGATCATCCCTCTTCGAATGACTTGTTGTCTTTGCTGCTTGTTCTGGATGGGTAGTTCTCTCTTTTGTTATGCATATTCCTTATCATTTGGTCATCCTCGTCTATGTCACTCTTACTATGTAATAGTTGCCTCTATTTAGAATGTCATTCTCGTCTGGATCACGAGAGTCTGAGCGCTGCAGATGGTTGCATTTTGGTGGTGTAGCAAGACTTCATATGAACTATCATGTCTTGCTGTTTATGTCAGTAGTAGTCACTAGTCAGTGTTTGAATGTTGTATATATCGTTGTTTAGAATAGTTTATTGTCTCGAACTACTGGTGGTCTAAATGAGGGCATCACCATTCTCCAGTGTTCAGAGTGTATATGTCGGATTTCGGGTTCCGGCAAAACCCTTGAGGTTCAAACACTGGGGTGCGCATGAAGATCTCTCCCCCTCTCTAGCTCGCGCACTCTACGATCTCACGGCCTAGCTCGACGAACCCAGAGAACACGAGACACAATATTTATACTGGTTTGGGCCACCTTTGCGGTGTAATACCCTATTCTAGTGTGGTATGGTGGATTGCCTCTTGGGCTGAGGATGAACAGTTACAAGGGAAGAACAGCCTCCTAAGGAGAGGTGTTCTTGTGCTTGGTGAACTTGTGTTGTTGAAGATTGGAAACTGATCCGACCCCCCCTCCTACAGTGGTGGCTAGTCCTATTTATAGAGGCCCTGCTCCTCTTCCCACGTATTGAGCGGGAAGGGATCCCACAACAGCCAAATTCAAAGGGAGAAAACTTGTACAAGCTATCCTGACAAAAGTGGTCTTTGCCTGCCAAAGGCTCTGTTGGTGACGCCGTCTTGGGCTCCATGATGACCTCGGTCTTGCCGTCCTACTGGTCTTGGTCTCGTTGCACCGATATGGAAACCTTTGCCTGATGCCTCAGGACTCCTCGCCTGAGCTTGCCCCTTTAGATAAAGAGGAAACGAGGACTCTGCGCACGCTGGCGCTCGCCTGGTTCCAGTCGTCATGGCTTGCATCACAGGAACCTCGCGAGGTGCCCTCGCCTTGATCTCTCTGTCCCTCGCGAGCCAGCCTGGTGAGGCCACCCCTGAGGAGGTCTTGCACCATCCGCCTCGCGAGGCTTGGCCCCTCGCGATGGTCTTGGACGTTTGCTGGTGAAGATGGGCAGTACGGGGCCACTGGTGGAGCCATGCTGCGGGCCGCAGGCAGGCAAGTCTGGGGACCCTTGTTCCCAGAACGCCGACAGTAGCCTCGGGGCCCAAGGCGCGCTCGGGCTTGGCTTTGAGGCGAAGCCAAAGGGCAAGCGCGGAGCACCGCGGGCCCCATCAGCCTACGGCCGTGGTTGGCGCGTGGCGACTGATTGGACGTGGGCGTCTCCGCTTCCCTACGCAGCCTCGGCAACTGCCCAACTTGACGGGTCCTTGCTGCATGCATAATAAGATCATTATTACCTTGGATCATGGAGGCCAGCGGTTGGCCTCCCCTTGGCTATAAATAGGAAGTGGGGGGTGTAGCCCCCGTCACCCGTCTCTTCCTTGCTCCACTGCTCGCTGGTGTAGTCATGGCGCCGATACGGAGGTTCTCGGCCACAGAGAAGGGCAAGACTCCCCTCAACGAGCCCGAGCTGCTCCTGCCGAAGAAGAGGAGGTCCCATCGTCGCGAGATGGTCGCGAGGCTGGTAGTGTCGCGGACATGGTACGGGAGGCCATCTCCTGGGTACCCATTGCCCTTGTACGCTCACGCCGAGGGTCCCGAAGGGAGGAGCGATGAGCGTCGCCGTCCATGCCAGGGCCGTGGTCGCTGTGCCGCGGAGGCGCTTGCCGTCGCCCCAGGGGTCCATGTTGCGGACTCCTCGCGCGAGTTCGTGCTATGGGCGGCGATGCCTCCAAGCACTTGGATTCGCCTTCCGCGGTTCTTCACCGCCGAGATGCCGCTGAGGGGCCCTCTCGAGCTTTGGCTGCAGCACGCCGACTGCGACGCCCCGGCGACTGGAGCGGAAGTTGAAGCCATCGCTTCTGGGAGGAGCTCCATGAGTCAAGGCTGGGGCGAGGTCACCCAAGCCTGTCGCGTGTACGGTGCCCTCGCCATCCACTTAGAGTATGATGGCACGTCCACACTGTTCTTCAAGGTCTTCGACGAGGAAGGCCGCCGCTTGGAGTGCTGCCCTAAAGGGGGTCGCCAGGACGGCGTAGCGGCAGGCGTCGGGCCTTCCGCTCACCTCACCCACAGCTCCTCCAGTGACAGCGATGATTCCGGGTGGTCCAGCGACTCTCCCAAGCTCATGGAGTCTCTGGAGACGAGCGACAACAGTTACGTGCCCCCGAGCTACCGTCGGGCCCGGAGCAAGGCCGCCGCGTCTGGCCGCTGCTATCGTTGATCTGGATGGGGTTGGCGCCGGCCTTCCGTGGCCCACTGTTGATGATGGCATCGGCGACGTCCGACACGTGCAGATAGAGCTTCTAGGAATTCCCTTTCTTTTGTCCCCTGCGAGGAATCGAAACGGACCCCGCGGGGGTGTGTAAAGCATCTGTAATGCCTTTTGTTGATATTATCCTTATTATGAATATTTGCGAGTGCTTGTCCTACTGAGGCTAGATCCCCCCTTTCCAATCCCGCGACAGCTTGGTGCTCTACGCTGACGGGTCCCGGTCTCCAGGCAGGATCGCTGGTATGCCAGGTCGCGATGCCATGGTCAAGGCCAGGAGGTGAGCGTCCCGAGGTCTAGTAAGAGCTCCTGGGACACGATGCTCAAGAGGTCCCCTTTTGCGTGCCGCAGCAGGGCAAAGAAAAGGCGAGAATCTTATGTCGTAGCGTTGGCTCGGTCTAGGTACAAGACTTATCTTGGCGTTCCAGAGTCGGCTTCCCGTGCCACACCAGGCTTGGGCATCGGCCGCTGCTGGGTAGCTAGGTTAGGCCCGCACGGGCCTCTCCCTCTTCTCCATGTTCTTCCTGGTGCTCTACGTCTTCAAGTCCTGGCCCTCGAGCGAGCTCAGCTGCTGCTGGTATGCCAGGTCGCGATGCCGTGGTCAAGGCCAGGAGGTGAGGGCTGGAGAGCCAGTAAGAGCTCCTGAGTCGTGATGCTCAGGGGCCCCCTTTTAACATGCAAGCGAATCGCATGGGAGAAGAGAGAGAGAGAGAGAGTCCACGGCACTGCCCACTGTAGTCCTCAGGAAGTTCCTACAAGTTAGCGCGAGGAGGGGCGCAAATCACCGTGGTGATCGCTGGTCCGTCACTGGCTTGTGGGAGGGTACTCCCTACTACGGAGAGCCCAGGGGGCGTGTACAGCCCTGCCCTGACACGTGGACTGCACAGAAGGGCTAGGCAAGGTGTATCCGGGCACTCGTGAGCCAGCGCGGGACTCACGAGGCCCTACCTCAAGGAGGGTCGCGCCTGGTCTTGATTCTTGATGGCTATGGCATTCCCGCGAGATGGTTAGAGAACCCACGCCGAGTGGATTTCGTGAGGCTATCGCACAAGAAGGCCAAGCATCAACGACCCCAGGAGGTGACGTGAACAGGGCCGGCCCGCCAGACAGAGCTCAGCCGTTGGATTTATCGATGCTGCAGGGACGGGCCCGAGCACAGACGCCATGCCTAGCCTTCTAATGCGAAGGATCCTGAAGAAAGACAATCGGCGCGCGTCTTTCATGGTAGGTGACAATCGAGCAGGTGATATCAACAGATAGATTATGCATGAAAGGCAACTAGCTTAGGTAAATGCAAGAACGATACATGCCACTGGGTTGGACCCGAGCGGCCTGGGGTTAATGCAGCCCGAGGGGCGCTCCCAGCAGAGTGAACTGAAGATACAAGCAGATACATACCGCATGGACGGACCCACACGGCCTAGGGATGACGCAGCTCAGGGGGCGCTCCCAGCTGAATGAACTTGGAAAAGTGTCACATGGTTTTGTTGTTGAAGGAGTGTTAGGGGTAGCTGAAGACACGTAGCGAAGAAGTTGCTCCTCACGAGCCACCGAGACCCTGAGCCTCGGGAGGCTCTGGAGACTCAGGTGGCCTCCGGAGAACCGTCTCCATCTCCACCAGGACCGCGTGGTGCCTGGCCTCCTGACCTGCCAGGATGCTTTGCAGATTGCGCTGGAAGGCGGCAGCCACGCTCGGCAGGCCGAACGGCATGCGAACATAGCTGTGAGGCAGGCCCTCACACCGGCTAGCACGCGAAGGCCAGAAGCACTCCTGAGATGCGGCCCTATTAAGCCCTAGGATGTCGATGCAGACGCGCAGCTCACCACCCTCGCCTGGGTGGGGAGCAACGCTCGGTGGGTCGCGGTCGCCGCGTATTGCTCTTGCTTCCTGAAGCTCCTGAGATGCCTTGGTGATAAACTCCTGAGCGCCAGGCGCTCCTCGCCCGGTGTCCTCCTGAGGGAAACGTGCCACGAAGCACGCCTCCACGTGGTGCTCGAGCGCCTCCCTTGCGATGTTGGCCAGGTCTGAGGCCCTCCAGAAGAGAGCCCCCAAGCCCTGCCCGAGGAGGGCACCGGGCGCGCCTCCCTATGCGAGGGAGGGAGGCGCCCCAGGCACTGGCACGGCTCCTGAAGTGGTGCCGCTGGAGGTGCCGCTCCCTAGAGGCCCAGCGCGGAGTAGCTGCTTCTTCTTCTTAGGGTTGGCCTCAGGAGGGTACTGCGCACCCGCGCTGTTAGGGTCCTCGGGTTATCCAGCTTGGAAGGCGCGCTCAAGGGAGCACACCGCATCTCTTTCTTCGGAAGGGACCATGATGATTCCGCCACCTCCTGGCATCTTGAGGATGTTGTAGCCATGGTGGGTGATCGCCATGAATTTGGCTAGCACTGGGTACCCATGGATGGCATTGTATGGCAGGCGGATGTGGGCGACATCGAAGTCGATGAGCTCGGTGTGGTAGTTGTCGCGCTGACCGAAGGTGACAGGGAGGCGAACTTGGCCTATCAGGGTGGTGGAGCCGTGTGTCACTCCTGAGAAAGGCTTCATGGGCTGGAGCTGATCGTATGGCACTTGAAGGCTGTCGAACATTTCGACGGACAGGACACTGAGTCCTGCACCGCCGTTGATGAGGGTCTTGGTGACTTGGACATTGCTAATGACGGGTGAGCAAAGCATCGGGAGGACGCCGACGGTTGCCGCACATTTGAGCTAGTCCGCCGAGCTAAAGGTGATGGCGTACTTGCACCACCTGAGCGGGCACGTAGCCTCGAGCTTGGGAGGGCTACATTCACTTCTCGGGAGAACTGCTTGAAGATGCGTTGGGAGGCTGGGGCCTGAGCGCCACCCAAGATGCAAGCGATGGCGCGCGTCTACTGGAAGCCCCCAGCCCCTTCGTCCTGTTGATGGTCGTCGTCCATTCTTGGCGGCGGCAGCGGAGGGAGACCAGGGTTGCCCTGAGGGCGGTCGTCACGAGGTTGGTCCCTCCAGGCGCCCTCACGAGGCTGGTCCTGCCAACGATCCTCGCGAGGCTGGTCGCACCACTCTTGGCAGGGCCCACGGCCACCCAACGTCCTCCACCTCGTCCACCTCATCATCCGTAGCCCTGTTCGTTGCGCTCGGGGTGTCGACCGAAGCGTCCATCTCGAATGGCCTTGAGCTCTTGATAGTCGTTGGTGTTGTGTGTGCGCACATTGTGGAAGGCGCAGAATGTACGGCTTCCCTTGGACGACTCGGGAAGATCTTGGCCGCGCTTGGTGTCCCGTTCTGCTGCAAGTCCGGCCACCCCTTTGCGCTTCACGTCCTTGACCTTGGCCTTCTTCTCCTCTGGATACATAGCTGGAAGCTCGACGAGGGAGAGACGCCACTCCTCAGCTCTTGCACACTTGGTTGCTATGTTGAATAGCTCCAAGGTAGTGCACAACTCCTCATGGATGGCCAGCTCCTCCTTCATCTTGACGTCACGGACACCATCGGAAAACGCCTAGATGATGGCCTCGTCCGTCACCTTGCGGATCTTGATACACGCGCTGTTGAAGCACTGGATATATTTCTGCAGGGTTTCTCCTGATTGTTGCTTGATGCGGTGCAAGTAACCCGTGACCAGGGGGCGGTCGCAAGTGCCCTGGAAGTTGGCGATGAAGTGGTTGCGCATCTCTTCCCCGGAGGAAATCGAGCCTGGGGGCAGGTTCAGGAGCCATGAGCGGGCGCCGTCCTTGAGAGCCATGGGAAACGAGTTCGCCATGACCTTTTCGTAGAGCTGCAGAAACTCCGCAGGGTCGGGGGTGCCGTCGTAGCGAGGAGGCAGGTCCGGCTTGAACTTACCCGGCCAGACGACGCTACACAGCTCAGGAGTGAAGGCACGGCAGCCCGCCGTGGCCACCGGGGCCCGTCGTGGAGCTGGAGCTTGACCTTGGCGTCCCTGTACCGCCACGACAAGTGGCACATGTCCCTGCCGCAGCAAGCGATCCTGACGCGGTGGTGCTAGAAGCGGTGGAGCATCTTCTTGCGAATGAGGAACCTCTTGGCAACTTCTTTCCTCGTGCGCGAGCACACAGCGCAGAGGATCACGCCACTGGGCCGCACATCTTGGAGCGAGGACACCGTCTTGACGCAAAGGAGGCTGAGGCGCTCCCTGAGCCGCGTGCCTTGGCGCGAGGGCGCCATCTTGGTGCTGAGGGGGTGGAGGCGCTCCGTGAGCCACATCGCCTGCAGCCGGGGGCGGGCAAGGCTGCGACAGGGATGGCGCTGGAGAGCCCCCTGAGGCGGTGACGAGCTCGGCAATGCGGTCCAACCAGTTCTCGCAGGGGTCGTCGACTGGGGGTAGTGCAGGAGCTCGCATGACATGAGCAGCACGGCCTGCGCGCCCGTGGGGCCGCGGGGAGCGTGAGACTATGAAACGGCCGGAGTCAGCGATGGGGTGGCGGTGCGACCATCCCGCCACACAGAGGGGTGCAGTGAACAGGCTTATTGCTTGTTTGCTGCCGGGCCGGTGGCGGCGTTGGCGGTGGGTGACGGAGAACGGCAGGGAGGTCCGCCGACAGGGGCGGTCTGAGCGACATGGGTGGCGAGAGCGGCCTGACGCTCAGCGCGGGCCCGACGAGCATCGGCCATGAACTTGGAGAAGCGGTGAAGCGTGGATCAACAAAGAGGAAAGATTCAACGCTCCCCTACCTGGCGCGCCAAATGTCGGATTTCGGGTTCTGGCAAAACCCTTAAGGTTCGAACACTGGGGTGCGCACGAAGATCTCCCCCCCTTCTCTAGCTCGCGCACTCTACGATCTCACGGCCTAGCTCGACGAACCCAGAGAACAAGAGACACAAGATTTATATTGGTTCGGGCCACCGTTGTGGTGTAATACCCTACTCCAGTGTGGTGTGGTGGATTGCCTCTTGGGCTGAGGGTGAACAGTTAAAAGGGAAGAACAACCTCCTGAGGAGAGGTGTTCTTGTGCTTGGTGAACTTGTGTGGTTGAAGATCGGGACCTGTTCCAATCCCCCCTCCTATGGTGGTGGCTAGTCCTATTTATAGAGGCCCTGGTCCTCTTCCCAAATATTGAGCGGGAAGGGATCCCACAACGGCCAAATTCAAAGGGAGACAACTAGTACAAGCTATCCCGACAAAAGTGGTCTTCGCCTGCCAAAGGCTCTGGTGGTGACGCCGTCTTGGGCTCCATGATGACCTCCGTCTTGTCGTCCTGCTGGTCTTGGTCTCGTTGCACCGATATGGAAACCTTTGCCCGATGCCTCGGGACTCCTCGCTAGCGCTTACCCCTTTAGCGCCAAAGAGAAAACAAGGACACTGCGCTGGCACCCGCCTGGTTCCAGTCGTCATGGCTTGTGTCACAGGAACCTTGCGAGGTGCCCCTCGCCTTGATCTCTCCGCCCCTCGCGAGCCAGCCTGGTGAGGCTGCCCCTGAGGAGGTCTTGCGTCGTCCGCCTCGTGAGGCTTGGCCCCTCGTGAGGGTCTTGAATGTTTGCTGGTGAAGCTGGGCCATGCGGGGCCGCTGGTGGAGCCACGTTGCGGGCCATAGGCAGGCAAGTCTGGGGACCCCCGTTCCTAGAACACCGATAGTAACCCCCAGGCCCAAGGCACGCTCGGGCTTGGCATCGAGGCGAAGCCAAAGGGCAAGTGTGGAGCGCCGCGGGCCCCATCATCCTGCGGCCGCGGTTGGCATGTGGCGACGGATTGGCCTCGGCAACTGCCCGGCTTGACGGGTCCTTGCTGCATGTAGAAAAATATCTTTATTACCTTCGATCGTGGAGGCCGGCGGTTGGCCTCCCCTTGGCTATAAATATGAAGTGGGGGCGGAGCCCTCATCACCCGTCTCTTCCTTGCTCCAGTTCTCGCTAATGTAGTCATGGCGCCGATACGAAGGTTCTCGGCCACGGAGAAGGGCAAGACTCCCCTCAACGAGCCCGAGCTGCTCCCGCCGAAGAAGAGGAGGTCCCATCATCGTGAGGTGGTCGCGAGGCCGGTAGTGTCGCGGCCGTGGTACGAGAGGCCACCTCCTGGGTACCCGTTTCCCTTGTATGCTCACACCGAGGGTCCCGGAGGGAGGAGCGATGAGCGCCATCGTCCGCGCCAGGGCCGTGGCCGCCGTGCCGCGGAGGCGCTTGCCGTCGCCCCAGGGGTCCATAATGTGGACTCCTCGCGCGAGTTCGTGCTATGGGCGAGGATGCCTCCAAGCACTTGGATTCGCCTTCCATAGTTCTTCACCACCAAGATGCCGCTGATGGGCCCTCTCGAGCTTTGGCTGCAGCACGCCGACTGCGACGCCCCGGCGACTGGAGCGGAAGTTGAAGCCGTCGCTTCCGGGAGGATCTTCATGACTTGAGGCTGGGGCGAGGTCGCCCGAGCCTGCCGTGCGTATGGTGCCCTCGCCATCCACCTCGAGTATGATGGCGCCTCCACGCTGTTCTTCAAGGTCTTCGACGAGGAAGGCCGCCGCTTGGAGTGCTACCCCGAAGGGGGTCGCCAGGATGGCAAAGCGGCGGGCACCGGGCCTGCCATTGGCCTCACCCGCAGCTCCTCCAGCGACAGCGGTGACTCCTGGTTGTCCAGCGACTCTCCCAAGCTCATGGAGTCTCCGGAGACGAGCGATGATAGCTATGTGCCCCCGAGCTCCCATCGGGCCCGGAGCAAGGCTGCCGCGCTTGGCCGCCGCCGTCGTTGATCTAGATGGGGTTGTCGCCAGCCTTCCATGGCCCACTGTTAATGATGGCGTCGACGACGTCCAGCATGTGCAGATAGAGCTGCTAGGAATTCCCTTTCTTTTGTTCCCTGCGAGGAATCGAAACGGACCCCGCAGGGGTGTGTAAAGCGTCTGTAATGCCTTTTGTTGATATTATCCTTATTATGAAAATTTGCGAGCGCATGTCCTACCGAGGCTCGGTCCCCCCTTCCAATCCCGCGGCAGCTTGGTGCTCTACGCTGACAGGTCCCGGTCCCCAGGCAGGCTGCAGCCGTCACTGGTATGCCAGGTCACAATGCCGTGGTGAAGGCTAGGAGGTGAGCGGATCGAGGTCTAGTAAGAGCTCCTAAGATGCGATGCTCAAGAGGTCCCCTTTAGCGTGCAAGCAGCTACCTGTGGACGGGAAAGGGATGTGATGTTGCCGTAGCAGGGCAGCGAAAAAGAGAGAATCTTATGTCGTAGCGCTGGGTCGGTCCAGGTACAAGACTTATCTTGCCATTCCGGAGCTGGCTTCCCGTGCCGCACCAGGCTTGGGCGTCGGCCGCTGCTAGGTAGCTAGGTTAGGCTCGTGCGGCCCTCCCCCTCTTCTCCATGTTCTTCCTGGTGCTCTACGTATTCTGGTCCCGGTCCTTATTTGAGCTCAGCCGCCGCTGGTATGCCAGGTCCCAATGCCGTGGTCAAGGCTAGGGGGTGAGGGCTAGAGAGCTAGTAAGAGCTCTTGAGTCGCGATGCTTAGGAGCCCCCATTTTAATGCGCAAGCAAATCGCATGGGGGAAGAGAGAGAGAGAGTCCACGGTACCGACCACTGTAGTCCTCAGGAAGTTACTGCAGGTAAGCATGATGAGGGCGCAAATCGCTGGCCCGTCGCTGGCTTGTGGGAGGGGACTCCCTACTGCGGAGAGCCCCCAGGGCATGTACAGCCCCACCCTGACACATGGTCTGCACGACAGGGCTAGGCAAGGTGTATCTGGGCACTCATGAGCCAGCGCGGGACTCACAAGGCCCTACCTCAAGGCGGGTCGCGCCTGGTCTTGATTCTTGATGGCTGTGGTGTTCCTGCGAGATGGTTAGACAACCCGCGCTGAGTGGATTTCCTGAGGCTATCGCATGAGAAGGCCAAGCACCAATGATCCCAGGAGGTGACGCGAACGGGGCCGGCCTGCCAGACAGAGCTCAACCGTTGGATTTATCGACGCTGCAGGGACGAGCCCGAGCATAGACACTGTGCGTAGCCTTCTAATGCGGAGGATCATGAAGAAAGACACTCGGCGCGCAGCTTCCATGGTAGGTGACAATCGAGCAGGTGATATCCATAGATATATTACGCATGAATGGCAACTAGCTTAGGTAAATACGAGAACGATACATGCCACTGGGTTGGAACCGAGCGGCCTGGGGTTAATGCAGCCCGAGGGGCACTCCCAATGGAGTGAACTGAAGATCCAAGCAGATACATACCGTAGGGACGGACCCACACGGCCTGGGGATGACGAATCCCAGGGGGCGCTCCTAGTTGAATGAACTTGGAAAAGTGTCACCTGGTTTGGTTGTCGAAGGAGTGTTAGGGGTAGTTGAAGACATGTAGCGAAGAAGTTGCTCCTCACGAGTCGCCGAGACCCAGAGCCTCCGGAGGACCGTCTCCATCTCCGCCAGGACCGCGTGGTGCCTGGCCTCCTGACCTGCCAGGATGCTTCGCAGATTGAGCTGGAAGGCGGCAACCACGCTCGGCAGGCCGAACGGCATGCGAACGTAGCTGTGAGGCAGGCCCTCACACCGGACAGCACATAAAGGCCAGAAGCACTCCTGAGATGCGGCCTTGTTGAGCCCTAGGATGTTGATGCAGACGTGCAGCTCACCACCCTCGCCTGGGTGTGGAGCAACGCCCGGTGGGCGGCGGGCGCCGCGTATTGCTCTTACTTCCTGAAGCTCCTGAGATGCCTTGGTGATGAACTCCTGAACACCGGGCGCTCCTCACCCGGTGTCCTCCTGAGGGAAACGTGCCATGGAGCACGCCTCCACGTGGTGCCCGAGCGCCTCCCTCGTGATGTTGGCCAAGTCTGAGGCCCTCTAGAAGAGAGCCCCCGAACCCTTCCCGAGGAGGGCGTCGGGTGCGCCTCCCTATGCGAGGGAGGGAGGCGCCCCAGGCGCTGGCACGGATCTTGAAGTGGTGCTGCTGGAGGTGCCGCTCCCTTGAGGCCCATCGCGGAGTAGCTGCTTCTTCTTCTTGGGGTTGGCCTCAGGAGGGTACTGCGCACCCGCGCTGTCAGGGTCCTCGAAATTGATGTAGCTTTGATACGTCTCCAATGTATCTATAATTGTTGATTGCTCCATGCTATATTATCTACTGTTTTGGACATTATTGGGCTTTATTATCCACTTTTATATTATTTTTGGGACTAACCTATTAACCAGAGGTCCAGCCCAGAATTGCTGTTTTTTGCCTGTTTTAAGGTTTCGAAGAAAAGGAATATCAAACGGACTCCAAACAGAATGAAACCTTTGGGAACGTGATTTTCTCAACGAATAAGACCCAGGAGACTTGGAAGCTACGTTAAGACACAAAAGAGGAGGCCACAAGGGAGGGGGCGGGCCTACCCCCACAGGCGCGCCCTCCACCATCGTGGGGCCCCTGTTGCTCCACCGACGTACCCCTTCCTCCTATATATACCTACGTACCCCCAAACGATTAGATACGGAGCCAAAACCCTAATTCCACCGCCGTAACTTTTTGTATCCACGAGATCCCATCTTGGGGCCTATTCCGGAGCTCCGTCGGAGGGGGCATCGATCACGGAGGGCTTCTACATCAACACCATAGCCCCTCCGATGAAGTGTGAGTAGTTCACCTCAGACCTACAGGTCCATAGTTAGTAGCTAGATGGCTTCTTCTCTCTTTTTGGATCTCAATACAATGTTCTCCCCCTCTCTTGTGGAGAACTATTCGATGTAATCTTCTTTTTGCGGTGTGTTTGTTGAGACTGATGAATTGTGGGTTTATGATCAAGTCTATCTATGAACAATATTTGAATCTTCTCCAAATTATTTTATGTATGATTGGTTATCTTTGCAAGTCTCTTCGGACTATCAGTTTGGTTTGGCCTACTAGATTGATCTTTCTTGCAATGGAGGAAGTGCTTAGCTTTGGGTTCAATTTTGCGGTGTCCTTTCCCAGTGACAGTAGGGGCAGCAAGGCACGTATTGTATTGTTGCCATCGAGTATAATAAGATGTGGTTTTCATCATATTGCATGAGTTTATCCCTCTACATCATGTCATCTTGCTTAAGGCGTTACTCTGTTTTCATTAACTTAATACTCTAGATGCATGCTGGATAGCGGTTGATGAGTGGAGTAATGGTAGTAGATGCAGGCAGGAGTCGGTCTACTTGTCTCAGACATGATGCCTATGTACATGATCATACCTAGATATTCTCATAACTATGCTCAATTCGGTCAATTGCTCTACAGTAATTTGTTCACCCACCGTAGAATACTTATGCTCTCGAGAGAAGCCACTAGTGAAACCTATGGCCCCCGGGTCTATCTTCATCATATTAATCTCCCAATACTTAGTTATTTCCTTTGCTTTTATTTTACTTTGCATCTTTCTCACAAAAATACCAAAAATATTATCTTATCATATCTATCAGATCTCACTCTCGTAAGTGGCCGTGTAGGGATTGACAACCCCATATCGCGTTGGTTGCGAGGATTTATTTGTTTTGTGCAGGTACGAGGGACTGGCGCGTAGCCTCCTACTGGATTGATACCTTGGTTCTCAAAAACTGAGGGAAATACTTACGCTACTTTGCTGCATCATCCCTTCCTCTTCAGGGAAAACGAACACATTGCTCAAGAGGTAGCAAGAAGGATTTCTTGTGCCGTTGCCGGGGAGGTCTACGCAAAAGTCAATATACCAAGTACCCATCACATACCCTTATCTCCCGCATTACATTATTTGCCATTTGCCTCTCGTTTTCCTCTCCCCCACATCACCCTTGCCATTTTATTTGCCCTCTCTCTCTATCCTCCCTCTCTGTCTCTATTTGCCTCTTTTTGCCTGCTTGCTTTTTGTTTGCTTGTGTGTTAGTTTGCTTGCTAGTCACGATGGCTCAAGATAACACTAAATTGTGTGACTTCACCAATACCAACAGTAATTATTTTATTAGCACTCCGATTCCTCCTCTTACCGATGCTGAATCTTGTCATGAAAGATCCGTTTTCCGGCCTTCCTAGTGAAGATGCTGCTACCCATCTAAATAGCTTCGTTGATTTGTGTGATATGCAAAATAAGAAAGATGTGGATAATTATATTTTTAAATTGAAGCTATTCCCTTTTTCGCTTAGAGATCGTGCTAAAGCTTGGTTTTCGTCTTTGCCTAAAAATAGTATTGATTCGTGGAACAAGTGCAAAGATGCTTTTATCTCTAAGTATTTTACTCCCACTAAGATCAACTCTCTTAGAAACGATATTATGAATTTTAAGCAACTTGATCATGAACATGTTGCACAAGCTTGGGAGAGAATGAAACTAATGATACGTAATTGCCCTACTCATGGTTTAAATTTGTGGATGATTATACAAATTTTTTATGTCGGATTGAATTTTGCTTCTAGAAATCTTTTAGATTCGGCGGCAGGAGGCACTTTTATGGAAATCACTTTAGGAGAAGCTACTAAACTCCTAGATAATATTATGGTTAATTATTCTCAATGGCATACTGAAAGATCTACTAATAAAAAGGTGCATGCGATAGAAGAAATTAATGTTTTGAGTGGAAAGATGGATGAACTTATGAAATTATTTGCTAGCAAGAGTGTTTCTTCTAATCCTAATGATATTCCCTTGTCTACTTTGATTGATAATAATAATGAATATATGGATGTGAATTTTGTTGGTACGAACAATTTTGGTAACAACGCGTATAGAGGAAATTTTAATCCTAGGCCTTATCCTAGTAATCCCTCTAATAATTATGGTAATTCCTACAACAATTCTTATGGAAATTATAATAAGATTCCCTCTGATTTTGAATCTATTATTAAAGAATTTATTACTCCACAAAAGAATTTCAATGCTCTGATTGAAGAAAAATTACTTAAGATTGATGACTTGGCTAGGAACGTTGATAGAATTTCTCTTGATGTTGATTCTTTGAAACTTAGATCTATTCCACCTAATCATGATACCAATGAGTCTCTCAAAGCCATGAGAATTTCCGTTGATGAGTGCAAAGAAAGAACCAGTAGGATGTGTGCTAAGAAAGATGCCTTTATAAGAGCGTGTTCTTCTAGTTCCTATGAAAATAAAGATGAAGATCTAAATGTTATTGATGTGTCCCCTATTAAATCCTTGTTTTTCAATATTAATCTTGATAATTATGGGACTGAATATGATCCACCTTTACCTAGAAGGCGTTCCAAGAATTCGGAATTTTTTGATCTTGATACTAAAATTGATAAAAGTGGGATTGAAGAAATTAAAACCCTAGATGTTGCTAAACCCACTATTATGGATTTCAAGGAATTTAACTATGAAAATTTCTCTTTGATTGATTGTATTTCCTTGTTACAATCCGTGCTAAATTCTCCTCACGCTTATAGTCAAAATAAATCATTTACTAAACATTTCGTTGATGCCTTGATGCAATCTTATGAGGAAAAACTTGAATTGGGAGTGTATATCCCTAGAAAACTCTATGATGAGTGGGAACCAACTATTAACATTAAAATTAAAGATCATGAATGCTATGCTTTATGTGATTTGGGTGCTAGTGTTTCCACGATTCCAAAGATTTTGTGTGATTTGTTAGGTTTTCGTGATTTTGATGATTGCTCTCTAAACTTGAACCTTACGGATTCAACTATTAAGAAACCTATGGGAAGAATTAATGATGTTCTTATTGTTGCAAATAGTAATTATGTGCTCGTAGATTTTATTGTTCTCGACATAGATTGCAATCCTTCATGTCCTATTATTCTTGGTAGACCTTTCCTTAGAACGATTGGTGCAATTATTGATATGAAGGAAGGAAATATTAGATTCCAATTTCCATTAAGGAAAGGCATGGAACACTTTCCTAGAATGAAAATTAAATTACCCTATGAATCTATTATGAGAGCCACTTATGGATTGCCTACCAAAGATGGCAATACCTAGATCTATCCTTGTTTGTTATGCCTAGCTAGGGGCGTTAAACGGTAGCGCTTGTTGGGAGGCAACCCAATTTTATTTTTATTCCTTTCTTTTTGCTCCTGTTTAGTAATAAATAATTTATCTATCCTCTGTTTTGGTTGTGTTTTTTGTGTTCAATTAGTGTTTGTGCCAAGTAGAACCGTTGGGAAGACTTGGGGAAAGTCTTGTTAAACTTGCTGTGAAAAACAGAAACTTTAGCGCTCACGATAACTGCTGCCATTTTTATTTGGAAATTGATATTTAGTTAATTATTTTTGAAGATGATTAATAGATATATTCCTCACGTCCATAAATTTATTTTAGAATTTTTGGGGTTCCAGATCTTGCGCTAGATACAGATTACTACAGACTGTTCTGTTTTTGACAGATTCTGTTTTTCGTGTGTTGTTTGCTTATTTTGATGAATCTATGGCTAGTAAAATAGTTTATAAACCATAGAGAAGTTGGAATACAGTAGGTTTAACACCAATATAAATAAATAATGAGTTAATTAAAGTACCTTGAAGTGGTCTTTTGTTTTCTTTTGCTAACGGAGCTCACGAGATTTTCTACTTTGAGTTTTGTGTTGTGAAGTTTTCAAGTTTTGGGTAAAGATTTGATGGATTATGGAGCAAGGAGTGGCAAGAGCCTAAGCTTGGGGATTCCCATTGAACCCCCAAGATAATCTAAGGACACCTAAAAGCCAAATCTTGGGGATGCCCTGGAAGGCATCCCCCTCTTTCGTCTACTTCTATCTGTAACTTTACTTGGAGCTATATTTTTATTCGCCACATGATATGTGTTTTGCTTGGAGCGTCTTGTATGATTTGAGTCTTTACTTTTTATTTTACCACAATCATCCTTTCTGTAAACACCTTTTGAGATATCCATACATGATTTGGAATTTGCTAGAATACTCTATGTGCTTCGCTTATATCTTTTGAGTTATATAGTTTTACTCTAGAACTTCACTTATATCTTTTAGAGCACGGTGGTGGATTTGTTTTATAGAAACTATTGATCTCTCATGCTTCACTTAGACTATTTTGAGAGTCTTAAATATCATGGTAATTTTCTTAAAATCCTAATATGCTAGGTATTCAAGATTAGTAAAATTTTCTTATGAGTGTTTTGAATACTAATAGAAGTTTGATGCTTGATGATTGTTTTGAGATATGGAGGTAATAATATCATAGTCGTGCTAGTTGAGTAGTTGTGAAATTGAGAAATGCTTGTGTTGAAGTTTGCAAGTCCTGTAGCATGCACGTATGGTAAACGTTATGTAACAAATTTGAAACATGAGGTGTTATTTGATTGTCCACCTTATGAGTGGCGGTCGGGGATGAGAGATGGTCTTTTCCTACCAATCTATCCCCCTAGGAGCATGCGCGTAGTGCCGAGGTTTTTGATGACTTGTAGATTTTTGCAATAGGTATGTCAGTTCTTTATGACTAATGTTGAGTCCATGGATTATACATACTCTCACCCATCCATCCTTGCTTGCCTATTCGGTACCGTGCATTGCCCTTTCTCACATTGAGAGTTGGCGCAAACTTTGCCGGTGCATCCAAACCCCGTGATATGATACACCCTTTCACACATAAACCTCCTTAGATCTTCCTCAAAACAGCCACCATACCTACCTATTATGGCATTTCGATAGACATTCCGAGATATATTGCCATGCAACTTTCCACCATTCCGTTTATCATGACACATTCATTATTGTCATATTGCTTAGCATGATCATGTAGTTGACATAGTATTTGTGGCAAAGCCACCGTTCATAATTCTTTCATACATGTCACTCTTGGTCCATTGCATATCCCGGTACACCGCCGGAGGCATTCATATAGAGTCATCTTTTGTTCTAGTATCGAGTTGTAATCATTGAGTTGTAAATAAATAGAAGTGTGATGATCATCATTTTCTAGAGCATTGTCCCAAGTGAGGAATTATAAAAAAATAGAGAAAGGAAATAAAAAAAGATAAGGCCCAAAAAAAAGAAAGAGAAAGGCCATAAGAAAAGGAGAAGGCCCAAAAAAATGAGAGAAAAAGAGAGAAGGGACAATGTTACTATCCTTTGCCACACTTGTGCTTCAAAGTAGCACCGTAATCTTCATGATAGAGAGTCTCTTGTTTTGTGACTTTCATATACTAGTGGGAATTTTCATTATAGAACTTGGCTTGTATATTCCAACAATGGGCATCGTCAAGTGCCCTAGGTCTTCATGAGCAAGCAAGTTGGATTCACACCCACTTAGTTTCTTTTGTTGAGCTTTCATACATTTATAGCTCTAGTGCATCCGTTGCATGGCAATCCCTACTCCTTGCATTAACATCAATCGGTGGGCATCTCCATAGCCCATTGATTAGCCTCGTTGATGTGAGACTTTCTCCTTTTTGTCTTCTCCACATAAGCCCCTCATTATATTCTATTCCACCCATAGTGTTATGTCCATGGCTCGCACTCATATATTGCGTGAAAGTTTATAGGTTTGAGATTACTAAAGTATGAAACAATTGCTTGGCTTATCATCGGGGTTGTGCATGATGAGAGCATTCTTGTGTGACGAAAATGGAGCATTACTAAACCATATGATTTTGTAGGGATGAACTTTCTTTGGCCATGTTATTTTGAGAAGACATAATTGCTTAGTTAGTATGCTTGAAGTATTATTATTTTTATGTCAATATGAACATTTGTCTTGAATCTTTCGGATCTAAATAGTCATACCACAATTAAGAAGAATTACATTAAAATTATGCCAAGTAGCACTCCGCATCAAAAATTCTGTTTTTATAATTTACCTACTCGAGGACGAGCAGGAATTAAGCTTGGGGATGCTTGATACGTCTCCAACGTATCTATAATTTTTGATTGCTCCATGCTATATTATCTACTGTTTTGGACATTATTGGGATTTATTATCCACTTTTATATTATTTTTGGGACTAACCTATTACCCGGAGGCCCAGCCCAGAATTGTTGTTTTTTGCCTGTTTTAGGGTTTCGAAGAAAAGGAATATCAAACGGAGTCCAAACGGAATGAAACCTTCAGGAACGTGATTTTCTCAATGAACAAGATCCAGGAGACTTGGACCCTTCGTCAAGACACAAAAGAGGAGGCCACGAGGTAGGGGGCGGGCCTACCCCCACAGGCGCGCCCTCCACCATCGTGGGGCCCCTGTTGCTCCACCGACGTACCCCTTCCTCCTATATATACCTACGTACCCCCAAACGATTAGATACGGAGCCAAAACCCTAATTCCACCGCCGTAACTTTTTGTATCCACGAGATCCCATCTTGGGGCCTGTTCCGGAGCTCCGTCGGAGGGGGCATCGATCACGGAGGGCTTCTACATTAACACCATAGCCCCTCCGATGAAGTGTGAGTAGTTCACCTCAGACCTACGGGTCCATAGTTAGTATCTAGATGGCTTCTTCTCTCTTTTTGGATCTCAATACAATGTTCTCCCCCTCTCTTGTGGAGAACTATTCGATGTAATCTTCTTTTTGCGGTGTGTTTGTTGAGACTGATGAATTGTGGGTTTATGACCAAGTCTATCTATGAACAATATTTGAATCTTCTCTGAATTCTTTTATGTATGATTGGTTATCTTTGCAAGTCTCTTCGGATTATCAGTTTGGTTTGGCCTACTAGATTGATCTTTCTTGCAATGGGAGAAGTGCTTAGCTTTGGGTTCAATCTTGTGGTGTCCTTTCCCAGTGACAGTAGGGCAGCAAGGCACGTATTGTATTGTTGCCATGGATAAAAAGATGGGGTTTTCATCATATTGCATGAGTTTATCCCTCTACATCATGTTATCTTGTTTAAGGCGTTACACTGTTTTCATTAACTTAATACTCTAGATGCATGCTGGATAGCGGTCGATGAGTGGAGTAATAGTAGTAGATGCAGGCAGGAGTTGGTCTACTTGTCTCGGACGTGATGCCTATATACATGATCATACCTAGATATTCTCATAACTATGCTCAATTCTGTCAATTGCTCAACAGTAATTTGTTCACCCATCATAGAATACTTATGCTCTCGAGAGAAGCCACTAGTGAAACCTATGGCCCCCGGGTCTATCTTCATCATATTAATCTCCCAATACTTAGTTATTTCCTTTGCTTTTACTTTTTTTTTATTTACTTTACATCTTTATCACAAAAATACCAAAATAATTATCTTATCATATCTACCAGATCTCACTCTCGTAAGTGGCCGTGTAGGGATTGGCAACCCCTTATCGCGTTGGTTGCGAGGATTTATTTGTTTTCTG
The DNA here is from genome assembly GCF_018294505.1 of Triticum aestivum. NCBI lineage: Eukaryota > Viridiplantae > Streptophyta > Magnoliopsida > Poales > Poaceae > Triticum > Triticum aestivum. The sequence continues at coordinate 453,857,035 of NC_057797.1, forward strand.
CAGGTACGAGGGACTGGCGCGTAGCCTCCTACTGGATTGATACCTTGGTTCTCAAAAACTGAGGGAAATACTTACGCTACTTTGCTGCATCATCCCTTCCTCTTCGGGAAAACCAACGCAATGCTCAAGAGGTAGCAAGCTTGGAAGGCGCGCTTGAGGGAGCACACCGCATCTCTTTCTTCGCAAGGGAGCGTGATGATTCCACTGCTTCCCGACATCTTGAGGACGTTGTAGCCATGGTGGGTGATCGCCCTGAATTTGGCCAGCGCTGGTACCCGAGGATGGCATTTTATGGCAGGCGGATGTGGGCGACATCGAAGTAGTTATCACGCTGACCGAAGGTGACAGGGAGGCGAACTTGCCTTATCGGGGTGGTGGAGCCGTGTCACTCCTGAGAAAGGCTTGGTGGGCTGGAGCTGATCGTATGGCACTTGAAGGCTGTCGAACGTATCGACGGACAGGACACAGAGTCCTGCACTGCCATCGATCAGGGTCTTGGTGACTTGGACATTGCTAATGACGGGTGAGCAAAGCATCAGGAGGACACCGGCGGTTGCCGCGCATTTGTGCTGGTCCACCGAGCTAAAGGTGATGGCGTAATTGGGCCACCTGAGTGGGTGCGTAGCCTCGAGCTTAGGGAGGGCTGCATTCACTTCTCAGGAGAACTGCTTGAAGATGCGCTGGGAGGCTGGGGCCTGAGCGCCACTGTTGGTGTCAAAACCGGCGGATCTCGGGTAGGGGGTCCCGAACTGTGCGTCCAGGTGGATGGTACAGGAGGCAGGGGACACGATGTTTTACCCAGGTTCGGGCCCTCTTGATGGAGGACCCTACATCCTGCTTAATTAATATTGATGATATGGGTAGTACAAGAGTAGATCTACCACGAGATCAAGGAGGCTAAACCCTAGAAGCTAGCCTATGGTATGATTGTTGTTCGTCCTATGGACTAAAACCCTCCGGTTTATATAGACACTGGAGAGGGCTAGGGTTACATAGAGTCGGTTACAATGGTAGGAGATCTACATATCCGTATCGCCAAGCTTGCCTTCCACGCCAAGAAAAGTCCCTTCCGGACACGGGACGAAGTCTTCAATCTTGTATCTTGATAGTCCAGGAGTCCGGCCGAAGGTGTAGTCCGGCTATCCGGACACCCCCTAATCCAGGACTCCCTCAGTAGCCCCCGAACCAGGCTCCAATGACGACGAGTCCGGCGCGCAAATTGTCTTCGGCATTGCAAGGCGGGTTCTCCTCCAAATTCCGTGTACCTGTTGAATAGTGTCCGGTTTCTTGTAGATGTAGTGCTCCTTGGCTTCTACGCCCAATAATGGCCGTCTTCCACGTGTCAAACGAATACGAAAAATCAGGGTGTTTTCTTTATATTTACACCCCTAGTCGCGTGAATGAGCCGCCTATTTAAGGGGACGAGGATTTAGATCCAAACCACACCTTCTCCCTTCTACGAGTATTCATCAGAGCGCATCCGACAGAGGTCCATTCTACCATGGCCAGACGTCGCAGCTCCTCCTCTCGCCCTTCCAGCCCTCAGCCTGGAGATTGGAAGAGGTGCTCCATCCCACACAGCGAGCTAGCAACGCTCCAGACCAAGGGATTTCTCCCCCCGGCCTATATGGTTCCGGTTCGAGCCGGACTTGCCACCTATACTGGCAGAGAGCAAGCGGAGAGCGCCCCCAATCCCTCCAAAGGAGAGTGGGTATGCCTTGTCCCTTACTGAATAAGAGGGCTCGGATTTCCAATTCATCCATTTCTCTGAGGGCTCCTGGAGTTCTATGGCCTCCAGCTACACAACCTCACGCCTGCCTCCATATTGCATATCGCGGGCTTCGTAGCCCTTTGCGAGCTATTTTTGGGCTGCGAGGCTCATTTCACACTGTGAAAAAGGCTATTCCTCCTCGTGCCCCGTTCTAAGAAGGGGTCAATATATCAAGTGGGCAGAGCCAAAGTGTGGCGCATCACCGAGACCGGATATCTATCCGGAACCCCAAAGAAGGCGTCCGAGGACTGGCCTTCGGAATGGTTTTATATAGAGGAAGTCCCGCTGCCGGATCCTGTCCGGATCGGCCTCCCTGAGTTTGACAGTGCTCCCCTAAAGAAGCGCCTAAGCTGGCGTCACCAGAGCCCTCAGAGGGAAAGTGACAGGGACGTTCTTTACCTGATGGGCTGGATAAGATTGTTAGCTCATTCCGGACTGACCATGATCGGGGTCATGGCCGCATGCATCATGCGAGGGGTGCAGCCGCTTCAGTATAGAGGCCGCCCCATGTGGGACTTCAACAGGGAGGACGATGCCACCCGCTACGGCCATAAGGGGCCGGATTCGGCTGCCGCTCTAATAAAGACCTTGTCCGCTTTGTACAAGGGAGAAGAGGAGGAATTTCTCCGCGTCAACCCACAGGGTGGATTTTCTATGTACAATCCCCCAAGTTGGGTAAGTGGACACTTTTACTTGCCCATTCGTTTTATATTCCCATCGTTAAATATTCAGTCTAACGACTTCAACGCAGGAACTACGCCAGGCTGTTAAAGAAATAAACAGTCCTCCTCCACAACCCGAGGATCCGGGACGGTCCCTCGACCCGGCCTCTCAAGAGGATCCTGACTTATCTGTGGAGCTGATTGATGGGGTGTTTCATCAATTGAGCAAGGACAACGCCTTGGTGGCCATTACGACCGATTACCTAGGGCTACTCCCAGCCTCACAGGTAACTGAGACCGAAGTCCCAGCACTTTGAAAAGGGATCTATCCTCGCGTGTTTTTGATTGCCGTATGACAACCGTGTTTTGCAGGGGAGGTCCTTGAGACGGGAGGCCGAGCCTGCGGCGACTAGCCAATGAGGGGTGGCAAGGCCCGCGGGCTGAAAGGAAGTGCGGTCCGGACTGAGACGCCGGCGCAAAGGTATAGCACGCCATCTTATTCCCAGGTGTTATTCCTTCAAGGCAGATTAACACTCGTGCTCTCTTCAGGACGAAGAGACCTCGCCGGACTATATCCGGAGGGGTTGCCAATCGTGCCTCCACCAGCCAGGCTCCAAAGCCTGGTCTGTAAGCAGAGGCGAATACAAGGCGCGCACCGGACGCTCCTCCAACAGAGGATGCGGACAGGCTGTCTGCCACCAATTCCGAGGTGGAGAGTGCCATGAACCACAAGCGTCGCCGGACAGTTCTTCGCGACGCTTGTTTCTCCCAAGAGGCATTGGATGCCTTCAATTCGGGAGATGCTGTAACGCCCCAAGACCGGAGCTGCAGATGACTTCCAGGGATTCTGGGTTTCGTCGTGTGATTTGTTTGGTTCATTGCATCCGGTGCATTGCATCATGTCATCATGCCATCATGTCATTTAATTTTCTTAACTCAACTAAACAAATGGCATGGATCTTTGATCCATTTAAATCGAGGGAATTCACATGGCGATTGTCAGGACCCCGACTCGATGTCACATCGATCTAGCCGGTAACACCTCATATCACTTTGCGGCCTCACGCACGGTATCCCCACGGGTGTCGTCTTACCTTTTCCCGGGACCGTTTGCGCCTTTTGGCTCACGTATATGATAGTGTCGCTAGCATCCATATGATAAGGAGCCCGGGCTGACATGACTAGTCGTAAACCCAAAGTGGCACAGACTTACAGGGACAGGCATCCATGACCCAGCTTCGAACGTGTCGGTCATCAGCAAGTGGGTCCGGGCTGTAGCACTGGGCTAGCAGGACTCCGGTAAACCGGGCTGTAGCGGGCTAACAGGACTCCGGTACTCAAAGCGTGACATTTCCCCGAAGGGACAGACACAGGAACGAAGAAGGACACATGCCGACCAGCCTAAGTGTTCCAGAGCAGTAGCAAGCTACCATGGCTCAGCGGTAACACTAGGAGACATTTCCCGGTAAGAGAGGCTACTAAAGATAAACAACTAGATAGTCAGATCCCACACATAGCACTACACATTACACGTACGCATAACATGCAAGTATGTGTTGTACAACATGGCATCACAGCATAACTCAACAAATATATAGATAAGGCTCAGAAGAGCCATCATAGCAATATTGCAAACAGGGGTCACAAGACCCGTCATACAGAGCATACAAGCAACAAGCGGAAGCATTACATGTCTGGGTACAGACATCTACAAATGAAAAGGCGGAAGAGCCTGACTATCTACAACATCCGATCAAGATCGTAGCTGAGGTACTAGCTACTAGTCGAAGTCCACGAGAACACTAGTAAGACCGAAGTCTTTGCTGCAAAAACATAAATAAAGCAACATGAGTACAAAGGTACTCAGCAAGACTTACATCAGATCCTATCATACATGCATCTGTATCAAGAGACAATGTGGGGTTTAGTTGCAGCAAGCCAGCTTTGACTCTGTGGCTAACCTGTTCTACGACTACCAGAAACTCTGGAGGTGAAACAACGTACACGAGTCCACTAATCACCACACAATACACTACTATGGATTCATCCCCGTCTCCCTACGGGAAGGCCATCCATAGCACTCACACTTGTCTTGAGCATTTTAGAGTATCCACTTCAAGTTGTCTATGTACCATGTAAGCATCCAAGAAGTCCATAACCGCGGACCCGGCTATTCGAATAGATCATGTTAACCCTGCAGGGGTGTACTTCTTCACACACGCTCTCGCCACTTACCGCCATGTACACGTCATGTATCTCGGCAACCTTCAAGCGGAAGCCTAGCGAGGGTGTCGGCCACGACCTGACTAACCACACAAGACTCTAGTCCAGGTTTATCGCCTATTCGGGTTCCATCCGCAAGGAGATCCGGCCGGGGTGTCGCTCACGGCCCCAAACGATGTGAGCAGGGTTCCCGAGCCCACCAACCGGGTGCCACTCGGTACACCGTGCCACGTGTGCCTAGTCTGTCCCAAGCCCACCCTGCCGGGTGCCACTTAGTAGAAAAATAGCACTACCTACAAACACCAGAAACTAGTTGCGACTCCTGGACAGAGACCAAGTTGGTTAATAAGTCGAGAGGGGTCGAGTTACCGGAACCCAATGTGTGGTAGTATCGGGTCATTGGACAACATACACAGAACTCAGTGCTTAAGGACGGTTCCAGCGAGACAACCCACCATGTACTCCTACATGGCCTCTCACCGCTACCTATACCAAATCGTGTTCACACACTTCACTCTCAGCATCAGAACATATCGTGACACTCCAATTCATTCCCAATGAACCAGACCTGACACACTCTAAGCAATAGCAGGCATAGCATGGTAGGAACACATCAGTGGCTTCAATCACTCCTACACATGCTAGTGGGTTTCAACTATTTACTGTGGCAATGACAGGTCATGCAGAGGAATGGGTTCAACTACCGCAGCACAAAGTAGCAGATGAATCGTTGTTGTCCTAATGCAATAACTGAGAGCAGG